>NW_015506933.1:69532-77972 GCF_001515645.1 Sinocyclocheilus grahami
GTTTTTAACATCAAAACATGTAACATGTCAACAGACAAACTCTGCAGTGTTGAATAGAGAACAATGAGCTTTCACTGGCGTGCTTACTGCCTCATTTAAGGTCTAGTCTGTCAGTGTGGTATGTATTTGTCCACCTGTTAGTTGACCACCCAGAGGTGATTCTTGGCACCAGCCTAGGTCTCAAGTTATAGCAACGCCTGTCAAGGTCACAGTCACTGACAGAAAAATTATCGGTCTTAGAGGTTATGTTAACCTCCTGGTGAGGTAAACAATCAACATTGTCCATATTGTCTGTCAGGTCAAAAACATCGTCCACCACTGACTGTCTACAGTCCTCCCCGGCTTCAGGCTCAGCAAACCCTGTGGTAGAAAAGTTGTCATCTTTGTCCCCAGGCACCTCATCCTGAAATGAACAGTCACCAGGAGCTCCTTTAAAGCAACTCTCTGAAGTCACATGCGGGCCATTACATGAATCCCAGGTACGGAATGGTTGCAGGTTCACAACATGAAAGACACCTGCTTCTCCACCCGTACTCACATCCGTGAGCCTATAGTTCACATCTGACAGTTCCTGTGTGACACGATACGGTCCTGTATACAAAGGTGCCAGCTTGGCTGTGAAGCTTGCCAGGGCATCAGATCGGGGATGTGTCCTTACTCTAACCAGGTCATTCACACAAGTAAGAGACAGAACGACGTTTACGATCATAATAATGCTTTCTTTTGGCATGGCTACAATCCAGGACAGACCTCGCATGATCGTGTGCTTCCTGAATTGATGACATCAGGCTTTCAGGGTAAGGAATACCTGGCTCACCAAAACCATCAGAGTTTGGCTGTGTAACGAGATCGAGAGGCGTATCCAATTCCCGTCTATACAACAACATGGAAGGGCTTTGGCCTGTACTCTCATGTGGGGCGGTTCTCAGGGCAAAACAAATTTGAGGAAGATAGCGGGCCCAAGCGGTGCGTTTGTTGCCGATGTAGCAGTCTTCAAGGTGCGATTCACCCTGTCGGTTTCATTCGTTTGGGGGTGGTACTCAGTCGTGAGTCTGTGTTCAGAGCCCAATGCAGAGAGTACATTTTTGAAAAGTTCACTAACAAAAGGGGACCCTCTGTCCGAAATCAGGTATGTAGGGGCACCATGTCATGCAAAAACCTCACTGAGCAGCTTGTTTGCCGCTACCTGTGCAGTTGCGTCCAGTGTACTCCCAGGGTCTTTGGGGGCAAATCGGTATCATAAACCCAGCAGGTTTCCTTTGGCTAGGTTTAGTGAACTGGCAAACAGCTCAAGAGATTGCATACTTTTTGGCCTCTGACGACATTTTTGCCCAGAAAAATCGGTGTTCTAATCTTGCCACAGTTTTTGTCGTCCCCAAATGTCCAGCGGTTGGGTGATCATCAGGGCCGCATTAACCATTGGGCTAGGCGGGGCTGAAGCCCCGGGGCCCGAGCAAGGAGGGGGCCCTTGATTGGCTGTGGAGTAGATTGACGGACATCGGTAGCACCGATCGCAAAAAACCCACCACGCCCCTCACTTTTTAGCAATATTATTTAGTGGAGTTTTCCGTAAATTCCATGCATTACCATTAGATATTAAAACGTCACATTTGAATTTGTTTTACCAATCAAATGCATTTATTATATATTTTACTTTTGAACGAACTGTGCACGCATGCAGCCTAACTATCAGGTGATCGCTGCACCTAATGTCTGCATTCACCTCTCTTCACTTCATTCTGGTGTAATCTAGAAATGGTCATGCAAAGAACAATCTTCGATAAGTAAAAATGTCAACTATTCTAAAAAAATAAAATAAAATAGTGAGAGAAAAAACTGAGGAGAGAGGGGAGAACATGAGTTAGTCACTAAAATACACAGCTAGTTTATATTACTAAAGCTGATGATGGAGTGGGAGTTGTGGAACAGCAAATGGACCGGACATATGGAGCAGATAAAAACAGCGTCATCATCCCCACAGATTTTAGGTTAGTTTGATTATTAACTTGATAGATGTATAGTGCTTTTTGTGTTTGAACAAACTCTATAGGGCTAGTATATTCGCTTATGGGTTGAGAAATTCATTTTGCGCGTCATGATGTAGGCTAAGCTTTTCATTTAAACGCATTTGAAGCATTTTGGTTTAAAAACTAATTTAACTGTTCAGGGACATTAAGCAGTGGGACAGAATACATTTTGGCAAATGCGCGCGCTAAGACGGTTTCTGATATGCGCGAGCGCACTTGCTCTTACAGCGCCTGACTAAACAAATGAGTTATTTTTCGCGCCTTGTGTTTAAACGTTTGAATACACATAGTTATGTGTCAAAATGCCTGTCTCCTCGTCAACACAGTTATTTGTGTCTTAAATGAACGTTAATAGTTAAAGATAAAGCATGTGCACTAGTTGGCTATTATGCGATCCTGGTATTATATGATGAGATTTTAAAGAGATATTAACCCAAAAAATAAAATACTGTCATCATTTACTCAGTTTCAAGTTGTTCTGAACCTGTATGAATTTCTTTGTTCTCCTCAACATAAAAGAAGATATTTTGAAGAATATTCGTAACCACCAGACTCCAATAGTGTTTTTTTTCCATACTATGGAAGTCATGGGGGCACAGACACTGTTTGGTTACCAGTATTATTCCAAATATATACGTTTGCATTCAACAGCAGAATGAAACTCATTCTGGTTTAGAACAACAACAATATAACTTACATTTTTGAGTGAACTATTCCCCCAAAGCAGCCTAATATAGCTGCTCTGGCCATTTGTGTCAATAATGTAAATTAAACATTAGAAAGAAAATCATTCACTGTCCTTGACCGAATCGCTTTTGTAAAATAATGTATATTGAATTTACACAGTGAAGACTATTCAGTCTATTTGTAGTCTATTTATTTCTTATTCAGTGCTGTAAGTGTTTGTAGGTCAATTTCTTTGTTCTATTGTAATTCATGACTGTTTACTTGTCTTCAGTAAGTTTGTTTTTACATAGGCTAGTATTTTAATTTTTTTATTTTGAGATATTGGAATTGGTAACAAGAATTATGAAACTTTGATTATCATTATTGTGATGGGGGGGAGGGGACCCTGCAGTAAGTCATAGCCCCGGGGCCCATTGAGGTCTTAATCCGCATTAAGACCTCAATGGGCCCCAGGCTATGACTTACTGCAGGGTCCCCTCCCCCCCATCACAATAATGATGATCTGGTAATGATCACCTGGTGATCATGGTAATATTCCAGCAAAGATCATCTGATGGCAGTAGGAGCATAAAGCTTAAGCTGCTTTAGAGGGTGAAGGCTACAAGACACTTTGCCGTCTTTGAAGTACAGAAGATCATCATGCATTGAATACTGTGACAGCTCTCCTGTGTCACTCTTCTCTTGCCCTTCAAGTGTGCGTATAAATCCCCCTGTAATCGGGTCATTGAGTTGCAGCTGTCTCATGTGCTCGCGATCTGAAAAGATCACAGGAGGCAAGGCAAGCAGGTCAAGGCCCCCATAACAGCGTACTCAGGCAGAATGTCCATGGGTGCATCACAAAAAGGCATGGGGCTTCGAGACAGGGCATTGGGAACTTTATTACTCACCCCTGGCTTATGGACAATGTTAAAATCAAAATCTTGTAAGCGGAGGGACCACCTAGCCAGCCTGCCTGTGAGATTTTGGCGGGACATTAACCATTTTAGACTGCTGTGGTCCGAGACAACAGTCACGTGAAGACCCTCAACATACGGTCTGAAGTGTTCTAGGGCCCAGATGATGGCCAAACACTCTTTTTCTGGAGTAGAATAAGGCTTTTCAGATTTGTGCAGTGCACGGCTCGCATAGGCCATCACAACCTCTCTGCCAGCCTTGCCTCCTCTTTTGCATGAGGGCAGCACCAAGTCCGACATCACACGCGTCAGCATGAATGAAAAAAGGAAGGGAAAATCTGGAAATCTCAAGACAGACGCAGAAGTCAGCTTGTCTTTAAGGTAGTCTGTGGCCCCCTGACATGCATCTGTCCACACGAACGGAACATCTGCCCTGGTAAGTGTGAACAGTGGCTTTGCGTGGTGAGGTGTAGTCATGGATAAAACATCTGTAATAACTTGTCAGTCCTAAAAACTGTCTGACTTGTTTGACGTTGACTGGTACTGCAAAATATGTGACTGCTCTCACCTTGTCCTTGTTTGGCAGGATGCCCTCTGTGGTGATGTTACAACCAAGGAAGGTAAGTTCGCTTCTGCAGAACTGACACTTTGCTAGCTTTATAGATAGTCCTGCTGACTCCAGTTGGGTGAGAACATCCTTAAGGTCAACAAGGTGCTGTTCAAATGTGGGTAAGGCCATGACAATATCATTCAGATATACGGCACAAGACTTATATTTGAGACCTGCAAGGACGGTATTCATGAGTCTCTGGAAGGTGGCTGGCGCGTTGCACAGGCCAAAGGGTAGGACACGGAATTGAAATAGCCCACAGTGGGAAATGAAGGCAGTCTTGGGCCTTCAAATGTAGGTGAGGCCACGACAATATCATCCAGATATACGGCACAAGACTTATATATGAGCCCTGCAAGGACGGTATTCATGAGTCTCTGGAAGGTGGCTGGCGCGTTGCACAGGCCAAAGGGTAGGACACGGAATTATCTTTGGGTATCCTTTTTTGGTCTACGCACTTCAGTTGGATTTTTTTGAAGGCGCGGTGAGTCTCTGGCTGCTTCTCTAGGACACGGAATTGAAATAGCCCACAGTGGGAAATAAAGGCAGTCTTGGGCCTCGAGTCCTCTGCGACAGGCACCTGCCAGTAACCTTTGGCCAGGTAAATCGTGGAGATATAAGTCCCCCTGGCCAGGAAGTCAAGAGACTCATCAATTCTTGGGAGTGGGTATGAGTCCTTCACTGTGAATTTGTTCAGGCCACGATAATCAATGCAAAATCTTGGCTCTCATAATGGTTTTTGCACAATCACCACAGGAGCAGCCCATGGGCCTGAAGCAGGTTCAATTATGCCATCCTTTAACATTTCTCGAATTTGCCCTTCTATCAACTCCTTTTTTGCCAGAGAAGAGCAGTAAGGAGCGAGATGGATAGGTTTTGCAGTACCCGTTTCGATACTATGTTCGACCATAGATGTGTGGCCCAAATGTCCATCAAACAAAACATTGAAGGTCGCCAGGTGCCTTTTTTGGTGATCATTTAGAGAAGCCCCTGCTATTTTTTCATCCACAGCGGAAGATTCAACCCCCAAAAATGCCACACTGTGGTCATGTACTGCCAGATCCACACCGTCTAGCTCCTCTATCAAGCACCACTTGATAGAGTGGTGCTTGATGCTATTGATGCTCCTCATCAAGCACCACTGTTCTGGACGGAACATGAATTGTTACTGAATCTCTCAGCATAAAGTCCATTCCCAAAACAAGGGGAGTAGAAAGCCCTGAAATAACAGCAAACCGATGATAGAACCGCTGGCCCATAAAGCCTAGGGTCAACCACGTATGTCCATCAAACAAAACATTGAAGGTCTCCAGTAATTCAGCCAGGTGCCTTTTTTGGTGATCATTTAGAGAAGCCCCTGCAATTTTTTCATCCACAGCGGAAGATTCAACCCCCAAAAATGCCACACTGTGGTCATGTACTGCCAGATCCACACCGTCTAGCTCCTCTATCAAGCACCACTTGATAGAGTGGTGCTTGATGCTATTGATGCTCCTCATCAAGCACCACTGTTCTGGACGGAACATGAATTGTTACTGAATCTCTCAGCATAAAGTCCATTCCCAAAACAAGGGGAGTAGAAAGCCCTGAAATAACAGCAAACCGATGATAGAACCGCTGGCCCATAAAGCCTAGGGTCAACCACGTCATGCCAGATGGGAGACAGGCTGCTCCATCTGCCAGCTGAATAGGAGGTGCGTACCATGGTTTTGAACGTTTTCCCCCCCCAAGAATAGCTTGGTTAACCTCTGCCCGTACCGCAGAAAGAGAAGCACCAGTGTCAAGAGTGGCATCAAGAACTTGCCCCTGAAATAGAACCGCTGGCCCATAAAGCCTAGGGTCAACCACGTCATGCCAGATGGGAGACAGGCTGCTCCATCTGCCAGCTGAATAGGAGGTGCGTACCATGGTTTTGAACGTTTTCCCCCCCCAGGAATAGCTTGGTTAACCTCTGCCCGTACCGCAGAAAGAGAAGCACCAGTGTCGAGAGTGGCATCAAGAACTTGCCCCTGAAAATTAACTCTGACTCTGAAGTGTTCCAGAAAGATCCACATGACACAAAATTGGCTGATTGGTCACAAATGAACAAGATAAGTGAGGCGTATCAAACTTCTGGAGAGAGGATTGCCTCTTCGAAACCCCCCCCCCCGAAGTTCCCCGCCTGGCCATTGTCAGAATTCAGTACGTCCTCACCATCAATCTGGCCATGGCCACCCAACCGGCCCGAACTTAGTGCACTATTGCTGGTGTAGGCCTGTTGATTAGGTGCCCCCCCGAGTGCAAATCTTGCTCCATCCCAGAACTACAGTCAGGACAAGTGCGAGTGGTGTACCCTGGTAGTAAGCCTTTGAAGCATTGGACGACCCTCACAGGTTTACCGATAGACTTTGCCGGGGGTAAACTCTGTCCACTTGGGCCAAGGACTGCATAAAGCTCATGGGTGCGCAAAAGAAGCTCCATGACTTATGGTGTAGGCGTGCCATAAAGCGCATCCCTGTACTTCTCACGTGCATGCTTACATATCAAGCCTATTTGTTCCTAATGTGGTGGAGGAGTTTTTAGTTTATGGAACTCACTCAGCATATGAGCAACAAAAGTTGGCAGTGGTTCATCAGGCATTTGCATGCGGTCCAGAATACCTCTCATTATCCGTTCTTGGTTATCTGAAGGCAGAAAAAACATTTAAAAAAATTCACAGAACTGAGCCCATGTGGTTACATGTGTACTAAGAGCATTAAACCATTTCCTTGGTTCCTTTGACAAGAAACGCGAAAGTTCAAGGAGAATCTGAGCATCTGTAAGGTCCAAAGATGTTCTGTATACATTTAGCGACTGAAGCCAATCCTCTGGATTCACAACTCCCTCTCCTGCAAACACAGGTGGCTCAAGCCGCGATTGATGAAGCACAGAAGTGAGGACCCTTGACGTAGCACTCATGTCAACAGAGGAGGGCAGTGTCAACACGGGTGTATTTTCATAGGTCACATTGACATGTACTGACCTTAAGTCTTGCAAAGGAGCCTGGGCCCGGTTGTACGGCATGGAGCTAGCCAAGAGGGAAGGTTGTGTCACAACGGGTACAGAGCATTCATTTGTTCCCAAGCACTCCAGCATGTTCTTTTGCAGGTCAAGTGAGTCTGCTTGTAAAAGTTGAACTTGAGCTCTTAAGCCCCCAACAGTATGCTGTGACTCTCTCTGTCTCTGCATATCGTCGGTGTCTGAAAACAAGTCAGAAAGGTCAGTTTGAAAGTCAGGGTGAGTAGCCATATCAGGTATAATAAACCAGCATAACCAATATATGGGAGACAAACAGCAAAATTCAGGAACTACAAATAAAAAAGTATCTATTAAAACACTTTTTTTTCCACTCACCAACTGAAGAGAAACAGAAGCAGTTCTGTAAAATATTCAGTCAAAAAACATTCACTGTACTTTTTTCCTGTAACTAAAATTATCTCCCCTAATCACACACTCAGTAATTGAACACATTCCAATCATCTAGGAACATTTCAATAAAGCACAAATGACTTTCAAACAAGTTACAATACACTTTTACCCAACCAAGTGTTCTTGTCCAGTCAACGTGAGGTTGAGCCAAAAACTTTTTTTCCACACTCAATCTTCCTTTACTCCATACAAATGTCTTTAGTTTTTCTTTTTAAAGGGGTCATATGATGCTGCTAAAAAGAACATTATTTGGTGTATTTGGTGTAATGAAATGTGTTTATGCGGTCTAAGGTTCAAAAAACACATTTTCCACATACTGTACATTATTGTTTCTCCTCTATGCCCCACCATTCTGAAACGCGTCGATTTTTACAAAGCTCATCGGTCTGAAAAAGTGAGGTGTGCTCTGATTGGCCAGCTATCCAGTGCATTGTGATTGGCCGAATTCCTCAAGCATGTGACGGAAATGTTACACCCCTCACCATACTGTGATGATGCCCGGTCAGGCCGGAGCGATGATTCAAAAACATTAAAACCCATTATAAACGAGGCATTCGTTGCATCCAGTGGGGACATAATTATGGATTATAATGACTTATATGGTCTTTTTACGCGTTGCGTTGCATTGCGCCGCGTAAACATAAAACCATGTCTGCATTTGTAATCGGAGAAATGACACAAACAACAAGCCCTACTCTACACTGCCCTAAAAACTCGCTTTAAATATAAAAACTCTTCAAATATAAAAAAACGTACTTACAGACTGTGAGTCAGAA
>NW_015506933.1:78398-84417 GCF_001515645.1 Sinocyclocheilus grahami
ATCTAATTATAATCTATAAGGCCTTTATGCTGTAGAAAGAGGAGCATCACTCAAATCTACCTTGATATAACTGTACTGAGATTTCCTCTTCAGAAACAATTTAAACAATACTGCAATTTTGTGATTTCTTCACTAAAGCAGATTAATACATTATGGTATCGTTTGGACATGCCACTGAGCTGAGATTCATTCGTCAGAACAGATTTATGCTTTAATACTGAAATTAGGGTTTCTTCACTAAAATCAGATTAACCTTACACTGATACCATTAAGCATGAAATACATAAAGACTCTTCCAATCATAATAGAGGTACCAATTCAAGCCCCTACTTTATCTGCATTTAAACAATTCAGCAAATATGGACACAAACAGGATTAAAGCTTAGGCAGTAAAGAGAAAAGAAATAAAGCATGAAGCTATGGGACCACTGGATATTCAGCAGATCTACAGCCTGAAGGAAACATCAGATTCTTAGTTCAAACACACCTTTGTAAAAAGGTGCAAATGATACTTAATGTATCAATTAATAAGATTAAGTTTGATACTTGCAAGTCTTGTCTGTCTGACAGAGTCCTGATGCAATCTGAAGGCTCAAGTTTATAACTGTCCCAGCTATTCAAAACTGGGATTGTTATACCAGAAAAAAAAGGGGGATTAGTATCTTTGCAAAGGGTCTAATTGGTTGTTGGGTGTAAGTTCTGCAGTAAATGCAAAAAGGCCCAAAACAGTCTAAATTCCTTTTCCAAATGTGTATTAAACCATTTTCACTCCATAGTTACAGGCAACAATTTATAAAGCACCAACAAACAACCTCACCCAGGGCTGACAAAAAGAATAAAATTAAGCAATGAAACAACATCCAGTGGAAATGTGCAAAGGCTTGAATGTGAAATGTCCCATAATCTGTAGATTAGCCAAACCAGTACAGGTTAATGGTTGTAGTTCATGAATAAATCAACAGTCTTATCTGATGATTAGATGATTTCTGTATTTGTAGAAATCCTTGAAGTAGGGGGCCAGGAACGCTTTGGGTATAATCCTTGAGCATGTGCAATAATGCACTCAAAAGAACTCCACAGTTGTGCATCCACACAGCAACATGGTTGTAATCATGCTAGCCTCAGCATGCATTGCGACAATTAATCACAAGAAGAGGCAAAACAAGAAAATCCTCTAGAAAAGAGGACAACCAGTCAAGAGTCCATAAACCAAACAAACATGGTAAACAAATCATTGCAAAATAACCTTCATAAGCTTTCACCAAGATCCTACAAAATACAACAATGGGTGACAAAACATCAAACTTACGGTTGAGCAGCAAACAAAATGTCTCTCAAACCAGGATTGTTTGTAGCACAGCAAGAAACCATGTGGAGTTCAAACTGAGTCTCCCTCTCACTCTACTGCTTCCTTCCTTTATACAGAAATGGCAGAGCTACTAGGGCCACCTAATGGTCCGGAAGAACATAGCACGCCAAGATAATACAAAATTAACCTTGTGACAGGCTATGACTGTTACATATCCCCCCCTTAATTGGAAAGAGATTCAACAGTACCATAATACGGCTTCAAGTTTTGAACATGAAAAGTATCTACATGATCAGGGTCACCTCCAAAAGATACTGAATAATTCACCTGGCAAGACATTTGATCACTTTAGCAGGACCTTTCCACTTCGGAGCAAGCTTGGCCATAAAACCATCACTGGCTCGTGACAGGGGATGTGTACGAACCCAAACCAAGTCTCTACCTGGAAGAGAGCTAGTCGTCTTCGTAATAACGTTGTTTTTCTTGGGCTCATTCCACAGTCCTCTGCACAGACTTGATCAACTCCTTGTACCTCTCCAGAACGGGGTAGGCTGGGCTGTCTGGGTCAGGTGTTCTAAGAATTGCTCTTTCTAAAAGGACCTTTCAACTTTCGACCCAGCATGACTTCGGCTGGAGTAAATCCGGTACTCTCTTGCCATGCCGAATTAATGGCAAAACGAAACTCTGCCAGCAATTTATCCCAATGCCGGTGATGATCTTGAACATAGGATGCGATCATGGTTTTGAGAGTACGGTTGATCCGCTCTGTGAGGTTTGTCTGAGGATGTGCTGTTGTGGCCAGTTTTTGAATAACACTCCATTGCTTGCAGACTAGACAGATTAGTTGCGAGGTGAATTGAGTTCCTCGGTCAGATACCAGATACATTGGGGTACCCCATCTGGTGAAGATTTCGTCCACCAGGATGCGTGCGATCTGGGGTGCTTTTGCAAAGGAAACAACTCCACCCACTTGGAGCAGTAGTCCACTATTACCAAAAGGTGCTCATTCTGTTTTGAACTTTTTGGGAATGGTCCCATGAGGTCAACTCCCAACATGTGCCCGGGTTCCACTACTGGTGTAGACTGCATGTGGCCTGCTAGTTTTGAAATGGATGGTTTGTATTGCTGACATACCTGGCACTCCTTACAATGTTTCCATACATCTGACCGTAGAGTAGGCCAGTAGCAAATGTCTACAAGTCTTAACAGAGTTTTGAGCCTGCCAAGATGTCCACTTAGTGGGTTGTTGTGTGCGTAGTTGAGAAAACTTTGTCTTAAACCGGTAGGAATGACTAATTGAAGTTTGGGCCCTTTCTGTCCTTGCGGCATGCTGCGGAACAGAAATCCATTTTCCAACACGTAATGAATGTGAGTGAGATCTGGGTCAATCGATGCTTTGGCCTTTATGATGAGTTCTTGTATTTCTGTGTCTTCCTGTTCAACTTTTGCGATATCGGACCATTCAATGGGAACTGAAGAGAAAGTGGTTGAAGCATCCTGGGACTTTACCGGTGATAGCATAGTCAGTGGAGAGGTATCCGGGAAACTGCGTGACAATGTATCAGGTACGATGTTGCACTGACCTTTACGATACTTGACGGTGAAATCAAACTCTTGCAAATGAATGGACCAACGGATCAGACGTGAAGAGGGTTTTGGGTGATTGAATACCCAAGTTAAAGCAGCACGATCAGTTATCACTTCGAAAGGTCTTCCTTCCAAGTAAGGCCTCCATTTTTCAATAACCCATATCACTGCGCAGCACTCCTTCTCCGAAACGGAGTATGATTTTTCAGCTCCTTGCAGTAGACGTGAGGCATAGGCAACGACATGTTCGACACAGTCTATATCTTGGGTCAAGACCACTCCCAAACCAATATCACTGGCATCAGTCTGGACTCTAAAAGATATTGACAAATCTGGAGCAATTAAAACTGGGGTGCTGGTTAGTTCATGTTTGATCAAGTCAAAAGAACTGACACTCCTCTGTCCAAGTCCATGTAGCTCCCTTCCTTTTCAAGGCATGCAACGGGGCAGCTTTCTCAGAAAATTGAGGAATGAATTGGTGGTACCATCCGGCAAGACCTAAGAAATGTTGCACTTCTTTTAGGGACTTGGGAACAGGAAAGTTGGCAACAGCTTCAACTTTAGCAGGGTCAGTTTTAATTCCATCTGCTAAGATTACATGCCCCAAAAACTGTAAAGAGTTCTGCATCAGGTTACACTTTTGGAGGTTTAAGGTGAGACCTGCATGGTTCAGACACTGGAAGATTTCTCTAAGGTGGGCTAGATGCTCTTCCTCTTACTTGGAGTAAACAACTCCATCGTCGATGTACACAAAACAACTCTTACCCCTCACATCCTTCAGTATCAACGACATGTTCGACACAGTCTATATCTTGAGTCAAGACCGCTCCCAAACCAACATCACTGGCATCAGTCTGAACTCTGAAAGATAGACAAATCCGGAGCAATTAAAACTGGGGCGCTGGTTAGTTCATGTTTGATCAACTCAAAAGAACTCTGACACTCCTCTGTCCAAGTCCATGTAGCTCCCTTCCTTTTCAAGGCATGCAACGGGTCAGCTTTCTCAGAAAATTGAGGAATGAATTGGTGGTACCATCCGGCAAGACCTAAGAAATGTTGCACTTCTTTTAGGGACTTGGGAACAGGAAACAAAAGAACTCTGACACTCCTCTGTCCAAGTCCATGTAGCTCCCTTCCTTTTCAAGGCATGCAACGGGGCAGCTTTCTCAGAAAACTGAGGGATGAATCAGTGGTACCATCCGGCTAAACATAAGAAACGTTGCACTTCTTTTAGGGACTTGGGAACAGGAAAGTTGGCAACAGCTTCAACTTTAGCAGGGTCAGTTTTAATTCCATCTGCTGAGATTACATGCCCCCAAAACTTTAAAGAGGTCTGCATCAGGTTACACTTTTGGAGGTTTAAGGTGAGACCTGCATGGTTCAGACACTGAAAGATTTCTCTAAGGTGGGCTAGATGCTCTTTCTCTGACTTTGAGTAAACCACGACATCGTCGATGTACACAAAACAACTCTTACCCCTCACATCCTTCAGTATCAACTCCATCTGTCGCTGAAATGTAGCTGCGGCGTTTTTGAGGCCAAAAGGTAAATTAAGAAATTCATATAATCCTGAAGGTGTAGCAAATGCAGTTTTGGGAATACTGTCTGGCTCCATCTCAACTTGCCAATACCCGCTTTTGAGATCAATGGTACTGAAAATAGCAGCTCCATGCAGAGATTCCAGAATCTCATATATTTGAGGCATGGGGTAACCGTCCAAGTATGTTTCTGAGTTTAAACCTCTGAAATCGACACAGAATTGCTGACCACCTCCCTTCTTTGGTACCAAGACCACGGGTGCTACCCATGGAGAAAGTGAGGGTCTAATAATCTTTTTGTCCAGCATTACCTTAATTTCCTTTTCAATTAACTGTTGTTTCTCATGTGATACTCTGTATGGTCTTTTACGGCTGGGTACTTCATTGGTGGTAATGACGCAGTGCTTGACTATGTCAGTGCGTCCTATTTCGTTGGTGCAAACAGTGGGCCATCCTTTCATCAAATGCTTGAGTGGTGACTGACATTCTGGAGTCGTGTCTGCATTGTTGACCAGTTGCTGGATAAATAACTGGGATTCTGATGACTCTTCTGGCAAAGGTAAGGCAAGGTAGAATGAGAGCAATGCATTGGGGGAATTGACAGACATGAATGAGAATGTTTCTTCACTTCCGTGACCCGAGGCAGGCAAGATATACTGAGCATTAAGAAAATCCAACTTGACTCCCGTAGTCATCAGAAAATCCATACCCAAGACGACTGGTACAGTAAGATCCTCATCCTTCATTACATACAATGTCAAATCATACCTCCTTCCTTGCATTTCACATTCACAATTCCACAAACCTAAAGCATATAACACTTGGCCATTGGCTTGTTTGACTCTTTGGCCCCGGCTGGAGATCAACTGCTCTTGGCGTTTCATCTGCTTCCAACAGAATTCTTGTATGAGAATTAGTGAGCTACCAGTATCTATCATAGCTTGAAAATATCTTCCACGAATCAATATTGGCAGGGTGATCACCTTCAAATTGAATATACTAGCACTAGGAACCGACTGCAGAATACGAGCAGGCGAGGGATTCGACTTGTGATGGGTACCTTGGTCAGTTTGGTTTCGGCACTTCTGGGTTTCAGCATTGGCCTGGCTCTAATACTTCTTGGCCTCCTCAAAGTCTCTCTCAATTTGTGTTTCAACTCTTACCAATTCCCCCACCTCTTTCACTGTGCCCCTTAACAGACTTGCAAGTCGAGGATTGCAGTTTCTTAAAATCGACTGTACAATCTCCTTCTCAGCCATTCCCTTCTTCCACCGCAAACACAAAGCACGATAATGGTAAGCGAAGTCTCGGATAGATTCTTTTGGCCCTTGCCTCCTTTCCATTAGGCGCTTAGCAGCTTCAGCTTCGTAGTCATCAGACAAGAAGGCGTGCAAGAAATCTTGCCTGAACTGATCCCAAGTAAAAATGTGTCTCCTTTCTGCTAGCCACCAGTCTTTAGCTGTCCCCTTCAACACTGAAGTGAGAGAAGCTAGAATCTCTGAGTCCCCAAGCGGTCTGAGTGCAAAATACTCTTCGCATCGTTCAACAAAAGCAATTGGATCATTGTCTTCTTCTGAGCCAAACT
>NW_015506933.1:85770-93257 GCF_001515645.1 Sinocyclocheilus grahami
AAAGATATTGACAAATCCGGAGCAATTAAAACTGGGGTGCTGGTTAGTTCATGTTTGATCAAGTCAAAAGAACTGACACTCCTCTGTCCAAGTCCATGTAGCTCCCTTCCTTTTCAAGGCATACAACGGGGCAGCTTTCTCAGAAAATTGAGGAATGAATTGGTGGTACCATCCGGCAAGACCTAAGAAATGTTGCACTTCTTTTAGGGACTTGGGAACAGGAAAATTGGCAACAGCTTCAACTTTAGCAGGGTCAGTTTTAATTCCATCTGCTAAGATTACATGCCCCAAAAACTGTAAAGAGTTCTGCATCAGGTTACACTTTTGGAGGTTTAAGGTGAGACCTGCATGGTTCAGACACTGGAAGATTTCTCCAAGGTGGGCTAGATGCTCTTCCTCTGACTTGGAGTAAACAACTCCATCGTCGATGTACACAAAACAACTCTTACCCCTCACATCCTTCAGTATCAACTCCGTCGCTGAAATGTAGCTGCGGCATTTTTGAGGCCAAAAGGTAAACTAAGAAACTCATAATCCTGAAGATGTTGCAAATGCAGTTTTGGGAATACTGTCTGGCTCCATCGCAACTTGCCAATACCCGCTTTTGAGATCAAGGGTACTGAAAATAGCAGCTCCATGCAGAGATTCCAGAATCTCATGTATTTGAAACATGGGGTAACCGTCCAAGTATGTTTTTGAGTTTAAACCTCTGAAATCAACACAGAATCGCTGACCACCTCCCTTCTTTGGTACCAAGACCACGGGTGCTGCCCATGGAGAAAGTGAGGGTCTAATGATCTTTTTGTCCAGCATTACTTTGATTTCCTTTTCAATGAACTGTTGTTTCTCATGTGATTGGTGACCAGTTGCTGGATAAATGACTGGGTTTCTGATGACTCTTCTGGCAAAGGTAAGGCAAGGTAGAACGAGAGCAATGCATTGGGGGAATTGACAGGCATGAATGAGAATGTTTCTTCTCGTCCGTGATCCAAGGCAGGCAAGATATACTGAGCATTAAGAAAATCCAACCTGATTCCCGTAGTCATCAGAAAATGCATACCCAAGACGACTGTTAAAGTGAGAATGTTTGCCCTCGGCTGGAACTCAACTGCTCTTGGCGTTTCATCTGCTTCCAACAGGATTCTTGTATGAGAGTTAGTGAGCTATCAGTATCTATCATAGCTTGAAAATATCTTCCACGAATCAATATTGGCAGGGTGATCACCTTCAAATTGAATATACTAGCACTAGGAACCGACTGCAGAATACGAGCAGGCGAGGGATTCGACTTGTGATGGGTACCTTGGTCAGTTTGGTTTCGGCACTTCTGGGTTTCAGCATTGGCCTGGCTCTAATACTTCTTGGCCTCCTCAAAGTCTCTCTCAATTTGTGTTTCAACTCTTACCAATTCCCCCACCTCTTTCACTGTGCCCCTTAACAGACTTGCAAGTCGAGGATTGCAGTTTCTTAAAATCGACTGTACAATCTCCTTCTCAGACATTCCCTTCTTCCACCCCAAACACAAAGCACGATAATGGTAAGCGAAGTCTCGGATAGATTCTTTTGGCCCTTGCTTCCTTTCCATTAGGCACTTAGCAGCTTCGGCTTCGTAGTCATCAGTCAAGAATGCGTGCAAGAAATCTTGCCTGAACTGATCCCAAGTAAAATTGTGTCTCCTTTCTGCTAGCCACCAGTCTTTAGCTGTCCCCTTCAACACTGAAGTGAGAGAAGCTAGAATCTCTGAGTCCCCAAGCGGTCTGAGTGCAAAATACTCTTCGCATCGTTCAACAAAAGCAATTGGATCATTGTCTTCTTCTGAGCCAAACTGCGGGAATTCAACTCTTACCGGTAGGCGATATGGAACAGATCAGGCATGCTGGGGGTATGAGGCTGCACAGTTCGTGACCTATTGGTATTTTTTGGTAAGGCAGGGGTGAACAATGGAAGAGAAACTGGGGTAGACATAACACGAGCATATGAATTAAACTTTTTATCGAGTTGGGCATCTCTCCTCTTCAAACAATCCACCACTGACTTTCCCAAATCACTTATACTCAGCTCAAGAACCACGATAATGGTAAGCGAAGTCTCGGATAGATTCTTTTGGCCCTTGCCTCCTTTCCATTAGGCGCTTAGCAGCTTCGGCTTCGTAGTCATCAGACAAGGCGGCGTGCAAGAAATCTTGCCTGAACTGATCCCAAGTAAAAATGGGTCTCCTTTCTGCTAGCCACCAGTCTTTAGCTGTCCCCTTCAACACTGAAGTGAGAGAAGCTAGAATCTCTGAGTCCCCAAGCGGTCTGAGTGCAAAATACTCTTCGCATCGTTCAACAAAAGCAATTGGATCATTGTCTTCTTCTGAGCCAAACTGCGGGAATTCAACTCTTACCGGTAGGCGATATGGAACAGATCAGGCATGCTGGGGGTATGAGGCTGCACAGTTCGTGACCTATTGGTATTTTTTGGTAAGGCAGGGGTGAACAATGGAAGAGAAACTGGGGTAGACATAACACGAGCATATGAATTAAACTTTTTATCGAGTTGGGCATCTCTCCTCTTCAAACAATCCACCACTGACTTTCCCAAATCACTTATACTCAGCTCAAGAACACTTTTAACTCTGTCACACTCCCTTTCAATCTTGTAGTTCAACTTATCGTCTAATAAACAAGATTGTCCCATAAACTCAAGAGTGTGAACAATATTGACTCAGTTTTTGGGTGCAGGCTTGAACTTCCCCTTCAAGTGCTGAGATACGCTTGGATAATGAATCCGTTAACTCTGCTGAAGGTTGAATATCAGGAACTGGTTCTTCAGGGGGAGGAGGAAGAAATGGAGCATCAGGAAGAACGTTGGAATCATTATCTTCATCAGAGTTGAGATATAAGTCACTGAGCGTATGAATAAGTTCTTGCACAGGTTGTGGATCTCTTCTGGTGACAAACGGACTGGCAGTGAAATTAGGATTGGGTGCGTACTCATCCTTCATACCATGTGATGTGACTGACATGACAGAAACCCAACAAACAACAATTAATAAACAGACCATAACCCTTAAACCCTCATTTAGCAAAGCACGTCCCTGTTCGGGCGCCACTCTATAACTGTCCCAGCTATTCAAAACTGGGATTGCTATACCAGAAAAAAAGGGGGGATTAATATCTTTGCAAAGGGTCTAATTGGTTATTGGGTGTAAGTTCTGCAGTAAATGCAAAAAGGCCCAAAACGGTCTAAAGTCCTTTTCCAAATATGTATTAAACCATTTTCACTCCATAGTTACAAGCAACACCAGGGCTGACAAAAATAATAAAATTAAGCAATTAAACAACACCCAGTGGAAATGTGCAAAGGCTTGAATGTGAAATGTCCCATAATCTGTAGATTAGCCAAACCAGTACAGGTCAATGGTTGTAGTTCATGAATAAATCAACAGTCTTATCTGATGATTAGATGATTTCTGTATTTGTAGAAGTCCTTGAAGTAGGGGGCCAGGAACGCTTTGGGTATAATCCTTGAGCATGTGCAATAATGCACTCAAAAGAACTCCACAGTTGTGCATCCACACAGCAACATGGTTGTAATTATGCTAGCCTCAGCATGCATTGCGACAATTAATCACAAGAAGAGGCAAAACAAGAAAATCCTCTAGAAAAGAGAACCAGTCAGAGTCCATAAACCAAACAAACATGGTATACAAATCATTGCAAAATAACCTTCATAAGCTTTCACCAAGATCCAACAAAATACAACAATGGGTGACATAAAACATCAAACTTACGGTTGAGCAGCAAACAAAATGTCTCTCAAACCAGGATTGTTTATAGCACAGCAAGAAACCATGTGGAGTTCAAACTGAGTCTCCCTCTCACTCTACTGCTTCCTTCCTTTATACAGAAATGGTAGAGCTACTAGGGCCACCTAATGGTCCGGAAGAACATAGCACGCCAAGATAATACAAAATTAACCTTGTGACAGGCTATGACTGTTACAAGTTGATCTTTGCTGAAGTTGGTTGATGGAAAATATGGAACTTGAATCAAAATGACTAAAGATTCTCAGAACACTAATATATTGCCTATGTACCAACATATACATTCTCGTTTAGATCATCAGAAGACGAATTCATAGATACTAAACATGGTAGGATTACATATAGGTAAGATGACAGGAACGAGTGGTTCCATCATAAGCCTGCATAAAACAGTATACAATATAAAAGACAATATACAAGGACAGTAACAACATACACAATGACCTGAAGGATATTTGTGTTCATTCAAAGAAAGGTTTTCCTATGAATTAATTAGAGAAGAGTCCATTTTTACTGTGCACTGTGTCTTTCCTATGGAAAATGTAGTGAGTTTCTCTACCCACATTCCTTTGGGCAATAAAACCAGTGATATCAGCATTGGTTGCCATGGAATCAGAGGCCTACTGTCATTCACAGACATCCTGGCACCCAGTATGTTTATTGGGTGAGGGGTCTGTGACTATTTGTTAATCTAATGAATAACTGATTTGTTAAATCTAATGAAAAATGATGTGTCTGATTGGTCCAGATGCTACACATATAAATTCAGTCATTATTTACTTGCCTCCACACTGTTCAGTCCTTGGGATATTTTTTTTTTCCTGAACACAAAAGGTGATTTTGGTCAAGTTTGTCCTGCTGGTTTCTGTTCATACAATATCAGTCAATGGAGTCTGACTTTCAGAAGCTTCATAACATTATTTGATGATGTTTTTGAAGCTTCTGAAACTCAGGTTTCATTGACTGATGTTGTATGAAAAGAAACCAGCAGGACAAACTTGACCAAACTCACATCCTCAATGTCTTTTGGTCTTTCTCTAGATGATCTCACTGGCTCTCGGGTCACTGAGGATGAAGAGACCACAGCAACATCCGGTCCTGATGAGGCAGTAAGGGCAGGTGGAGTGATGGCACTAGACCATTTCCAGGATGCTGCTGTGGACTCCTCCATCCTCACTGCACACACCAGTCTGCGGACATTTCAGATCATACAAAAATGCAAACACAATACAAAAGCAGTCATTTTAACAGCACAATGCCATTTGATTTCTGTATTAGATGTAACAGAATTATCTTACTTTATATTTTTGTTTCAGGGTTTCCCTTTTTTTCACAAATGCTGCCGTCACCTTGCCTTGCAGGTCCTGCTCCACCACAAAAGCTCTGCAGCAAATGCACTGGAATCAAGAATCAGAAAAGTGCTGTGATAACTCTGTTTGAAATTACAATAATTAAAATGAACTACAACTTAAGATTTAAAAGATGTTTTTATCAATTTCTGTAGTATACTCACTGAGAGCCTTTGATGGCAGCATTCCTTCATCAGTCACTCTACAGCAGATAAATACATTTGTGTCTTTCTGTTCCTGTAACATCCAGACAAGTCACCTCTGTGATTTATCTGCTCAATACTGCATTTAAATGTTGTGTTAACTCGCTTTTTATCTAACACAAGTGCTCCACAATTTATCAACAGTCCTAATGGACAAATAAAATAGATAACGTATGTTTAGTTACTTTATGTAGATTTGTTTATTAACATTACTTACATTCATCTAAAGCAGTGTTGACAATAGTGAATTCTACATAATGGCACACAGACATCTCATTCAGATGTCTGTTCATGTTGTGATGTGCTCATCTGCAATTCTTTTAGAATATTTCCTGTCGTATATTAAATAAACATTTAGTAATCGTCTTTAAGATGTATATGGTTTATGTAAATTCACTTTGGTGACATACTGGAGCTCCCCTGTTCTATTATTCGTAATAAAACATGTTTTTAGAGCAAAATCACAAATATACTATACTGTCTAGCATCTTACACCCTCAACAATTGGACAGTTTACTCTACAGTAGCTTAACAAATGCGATTTTAACACAGGGAACCGTGTATTTGATTGGTAATACTCACATTTGTAAACACGCTGTTCTCCGCCCTGTTCGATGATGACGTATCCTCTCGCGTGGCCTTCTGGGATAGAAAAGTATCCATCGATGAGCACTTTAGAATCTGGACTGAAGCAGTAGGGCATCCAGGGATTTGTCGCCTACTCTTTTATGAATACTGAGGTTTCAGACATACTACTTTCTTCACATACTCGTTTCTCCTACTATATAGTAGGTAAGTAGGCATATTTGGACGCACTTTAAGTAGACTAAGAGAATTAGAATTCTCGCCTACTCTTTTATGAATACTAAGGATTCGGACATACTTATTCGCTCGCCTACTGCTTTTCCCCTACTATATAGTAGAGAAGTAGGCGGTTTCGGATGCAGCCATAGACATCAAAGGGGGCTTGAGAGCCTGCCCTTTTTCTTCCTTGAGAGAAAGTGCCATTTTTCTGGGCTTTTTTTTTTTTTTTAAATAAATGAATATATATGTATATATGTGTGCGCGCGTGTGTTTCTGTTTGTGCACATCTTTACTAATCATACTAGTCTTGGCCTGTCACACAGGGGCTACCGCACATTTCTCTTTGTATGTGCTGAAGGAACTGTCTCAACAGATCCCTAGTAGCAACACCCAGAGAAATAGGTATCCAGAGGATACATAGGAGGAGTGGTGCCCAAGGCGGAACCGGGGTTTTAAACCACTCAGAAAGAGCACGAAGCTGTTGCGTGTAGCTCTTACCGTACAGGATATTAGAAAAGTGGGCAAAGCATAACATGCACACTTACCACTTATGTGGATTTTAGAAAGTGGGCAAAGCATAACGTGCACACTTACCAGCTATGTGGATTTCAGAAATACCGTTCTAGGGGTTCTCGTGGCACCCTGAAAGAGCAGCCCATAGATAGAAATAGCGCATCCCAAAAAAACGCTATGTCTACGGCTATAATGCTTGAGTGGCTAGCAGTAAATCTGTAGCTGAGGGAGCAAACATCCAGCTCTCATCGAGAGGGAGCTCAACCTACAGCATGTTCCAATAGTGGAACAGCTAGCAGTTATTTAGCTGAGGGAGCAAACACCCAGTTCTCAGTTTCGAGAAGGGTGCTCGACCTGCAGCATGTTCCAAAGCTAGAACAACTAGCAATAATTTACTTAGCTGTGGGAGCAACCCACCTAGTTCTCAGTCGAGAAGGGGGCTCGCCCTACAGCATGTTCCAATAGTGGAACAGCTAGCAGTTATTTAGCTGAGGGAGCAAACACCCAGTTCTCAGTTTCGAGAAGGGTGCTCGACCTGCAGCATGATTGTAAATCAGAAGGGTAAGCATACTGCAAGCTAGCCAAACAATCAGCGCATCAGGGAGGCAGAGGAAGGGCCTAATCCACCTGATGCTGCTGGTACCAGGTGCTCTGGAAAAACAGAGAACTCAAACTTCTCATATGAGAGGAGAACTCCGAATTCAGAGGAATAACGTTGCTCATTCCAGGTAACCCTTTGATAAAAGGGGAGCACTGCTCAATACTACCACGAGGACAGCCCATGGAGCGAGGAATCCAACTCCTCAGAGA
>NW_015506933.1:93598-130235 GCF_001515645.1 Sinocyclocheilus grahami
CCCGCTCGATGCCTCAGCAAGAGGGGATATCCTGGTGATCAGGAAGCCCCTCAGGGCGACCCAGATACGGTAGACCAGTCAGGGTAGCATGAAAGCGTAACCCCAGCCCAGACGTCCAGGAATTTTTGCAGTGACGCACCGGTTCCGCAGAAGCCTGTGTTATGGCCGCATGATCCAGGAAATATGAAGCCGAAACCCGGCTTTTCTTACCATCTGGACATATATCGACGAGTGAAATAAACACTGCAAGTCGAGCACCCGGTTTCTGAACCCAGCAGAGGGGGTGCCCATCGAGGACCCACCCTAGAAAGGGACAGAAACACACAGGTCCCGGGAAACTGCAAAGAAACTAGCAGAAGGGTTAAACACCTCCTATGCTAAACCCCCAATACATTTAGAATTTCCTAGGTTTGGAGAAACTAGAGAAACACGTGATGTAATGGAGTTTGTGGAATGTTGTGAATTTTTTTTGACGCTCCGACACATGTCGCACACGAACTGGTCGCCACTTTAAATGCTATTCTTACTGGCCCAGCCAGGAGTTGGTGGCTGGCAGAAAGGAACAAGATCCATAACTGGGCTGAGTTTAAAAGAGCCTTCTTGGGGGCATTCCTTCCCACAGACTACCTCACTGAGGTAGAGGAACAGCTTAAAGATATGATCCAGGGTCCAGATCAATGCATTAGAGATTTTGCCTACGACTATAGGGCATTGTGCTTGAAGTGGAAAGCTGACCTTCCGGAAGAAGAGGTGGTTAGAAGAATTCTGAATAACTGTAACCCTTCTCTTGCAGGAAGTTTAAGAGGTGCTGTGCATACAGTGGAGCAGTTAGAGAAAGTAGGATCAGTGGTGGAAAGAGACCTTAATTCCAAGAGAGACTATTGGGCCAAAGTAAATCAGCTTAAAGTCGGTGAGAAAGGGGAAAAAAAATCTGACAGCCCGCCAAGCTAATGTCTCCAAAGCCTTGTCCGGGCAAACTCAGCATCTAGCTCTAGTCCAATCTACCCCCCCCCCCATTGCTGCGTGTGGTTTTGGAATTCACGGCATGTAAGTGGAAGCTATTTTAGATACTGGCTCCACATTTACTTTAATGCAGAGACAGGTGTGGGAAGTGCTGGCAAAGCCAGGTGAACTAATGGAGAAGAATTTCAACAGGAATGTTGTGCTAGCTGATGGTAAGGTGCAAACCTCAGAAGGCCGAGTACCTGTTACTTATGAGTGGCATGGAATGTTTTGGACGATTGACACCTATGTGATGTTGGACCAACAGCTTGCCTTTCCCCTTATTTTAGGTCTGGATTTTTTAAGTCAAACTGGAGTACGGTTACAGGTGGGAGAACATAGTTACGAACTAGGTGTGAATGGACGAATGATGGTGTTTCCATTTCTCCACTAGCCACTAGGGGGGCAGCTATGGAACCACCAAGAGGAAAGGGTAGTCAATGTGTATATGGCTTTACCCCTTGATTCTGAAGAGCTCGAGCCACTAACTGGATTGAGGTCATCAATCAAGGATGATGTGATGCATGACTATCCTGAGGTGATACAACAGCTTTTGCAGGCATGGCCTTCTCTCTGTTCCGATAAGTTGGGGAGAACCAATGTGGCCACTCATCAGATCATAACCACAGATGCTATTCCACTAAGGTGCAAAGCTTATCGAGTCTCACCTCTAAAGAAGGAAATCATTCGAGAGGAGATTGAAAGGATGCTCCAAGATGGAATTATTGAGCCTTCACAATCTCCTTGGGCTTCTCCAGTTGTGCTTGTGCCTAAACCTGATCAAAGCCTATGATTTTGTGTTGATTATAGGCGTTTAAATGCCAAAACACCTCAAGATGCCTATCCTATGCCTCTTATCCATGATATTCTAGAATCTATGCATGGAGCACAATATTTTAGCCCACTGGATTTGAAATCGGGGTACTGGCAAGTGGAAATGGAGAAGGGTAGCCGGGGAAAGACGGCTTTTATTACCCCCTTTGGCCTATATCATTTCTTTACTATGCCTTTCGGCCTACAAAATGCAGGAGCTACTTTCCAGAGGCTTATGGAGAGGGTATTGGGAGAGTTGAGAGTCAGCATCTGTTTTGTATACATTGACGATATCATTGTGTACTCGCCATCTAAACAGCAGCATTTTCAAGATCTTGAAACAGTCTTTTGTCGACTCCACAATGCCAACTTGACCCTGAACTTAAAGAAATGCCATTTTCTCAAGACCGAGCTACGATTCTTAGGCCATGTAGTTTCAGGAAAAGGGGTGAAAGTGGATCCAGAAAAGACAGCTGCTATTACCAACTATTCCATTCCTCCTGATCTTCCTTCATTACAGAGGTTCTTGGGCCTGATTGGATGGTACCATAAGTTCATTCCGCATTTGGCTGAGCTTGCTGCTTCTTTGTATCGGTTGCAAAGGAAAAATGTTGCCTGGACCTGGACCGAAGAATGCCAGCAGAGTGTGGAGAGGCTGAAAGCTGCTCTGCAGCAAGCCCCTGTGCTGGCCCAACCAGATCTCCGACATCCCTTTCAAATACAAACCGATGCCAGTGCTACTGGACTGGGAGCCGTACTTATGCAAAAGATTGACTATGAAGAATTTGTTATCGCTTATGCCTCAAGATGTTTAAGGGGAGCAGAGCTCAATTATTCGATGTCAGAGAAAGAGTGCCTGGCTGTTGAATGGGCAGTAGAAAAATGGCATCACTACTTGGAGGGGGTACCCTTTGTAGTATATACTGACCACGCAGCATTATCGTGGGCCTTTAACGCTCCAAAGACAACATCCAGACTCACCAGATGGACCTTGAGAATGCAACGGTTCCAATTCCAGGTGCAATACAGGAAAGGGAGAATGAATGTGGGGCCTGATGCCCTGTCAAGGTCCAGTCAGGATCAAGCAATTGTGGCAACGTGTGTAGCCAAAAGGACCTTCCTTTGGAACTGTGAGTTGCCCACCTCACTGGTTGAGATAGCAGCCTCTCAAGAACAGGATGAGTATGGAAAAGAATTGATGGCCAAAGTAGATATGAAGAATGAGTTAAGTGATCGGATGAGATGGGAAATCCAGCAGGGCGTGTTATATCGAGTTATGCCATATGCTGGTGGTGACAAATACCAGTTGGTAGTGCCCAAGTCACTTGTCCTCACTTTCATCGATTACTTTCACAATAATCCTTTGGGGGCTCATCTTGGGAGGATGAAGACCCTATTGAAAATCTTGGAGGTGGCATGGTGGCCTGAAGTTCGGAAGGATGTGTGGAAACACGTTAAAGAATGTGTGGTGTGTCAGCAATATAATCCTTCCAATACAAAACCTCTGGGTTTGCTTCAATCAACTGAATTAAATGAGCCAGGTTATATGCTTGGCATTGACCTTTTGGGACCCTTACCGAGAAGTAAGAAGGGCAATATTTCTCTTCTAGTGGTGGTTGACTACTTTACGAAATGGGTGGAACTTTTTCCTTTAAAAGACAGTAAAACCCCACGCATCTGTCAAATCTTGAAGGATGAAATCTTTAATCGATGGGGAGTGCCCAAGTACCTCCTTTCAGATCGAGGCACACAGTTCCTCAGCCAGCTCTTGGTTGACTTGTGTAAGAACTGGGGTGTGACTCAAAAGTTAACCACTAGTTATATCCCTCAGACCAACCTTACTGAAAGGGTTAACTCTGTGATATCGCCACAAAACAGAGAAATAGTGTTAATTTCAGATATTCAAATCATTTCAAATATTTCTAATAATTTGATGATAATTGTTTATGTTTTTGTTATGGTTATTTAAATCTGGAATTTAATGTGGAATACGAGGGACTCTTGTTGTAAAAGGCCCCTATTTAAGGAAGTGGGAACTGGCGGCCATTTTGGTTTTAAGGTGTTGGGACATGGAGTGATAGGCGGCATGTTCTGAGAGGCTGGCAAACAAAGGTGCTGGGAAATGCCTTGCTCTCACTAGGGCCAGTGCCATGGATTTAAGATCTATCTGGCCATTGACTGGAGGTTTATCTGAATTGGGGGGTTGAGGCTGAAGTTTCAGTGACCAAGTATGTTTTCTCTGTCGGGGATTGTTTGTGGATTACTTTTCCCTTTTTCCTGGAGTATTGCAGGTGGGATCTAGAAATCCCTAAGAAGAGAACATGGGTGAGACTGATCGAGTTTTTTCCTCCTCTTTTACACCTTTTTTTTGCGGGGATTATTGTTTTCTTTTTGGACTGTTTCTTTGTTGTGAACTCTAATTGATGGTATTTGGATATCCGTGCATTTATAGGACTCATGGACTGATATCAGCACTTGCCTTTTGGACTCAATTTACTTATTTACCCTTTGATATGCTGTGGGGTTGAACAATGTTTGCTTGAAGTTTATATGTCTAGTAATACATGCATTTATCACTGAGAGTCTTATGTTTTGCACATGCTTTATTGAATTGATGGTTAGTAAGCTGTTTAAAACAAGATTACCCAAAAAATAACTCTTTGGTAACAATAAGACTTAAAGTAAGATAAGTTTAATTTGTTACACTGCGTCATCATCATGTGCCAGCTCGGGTTTCTGCATATGAGACCACTTCAACTATGGCAAAAATCCCAATGGCCAAATGACCAGTTGCACGTCATGGTGACTCTTGGATGCATGTGGATGCTAGCACCCTGGTTCAACACAGGGATATACGAGCAGGGGGTCTCGATGGGCAGAGTGGTCAGCAGGAAGAGCCCTTCCTGGGGACCCATTTGCGATGTTAGCCCAACTTACAGAACTTGGACAAGTGCACAAGCAAAGTGGCTTATAAACTGCCTAGAACGGAAGGGAGTATTTATATCTTGGAATGCTTTCTTCAACTCATAAAGGATTGACACATCCTGGTTCGAACGGACAACACAACAGTGGTGTCCTATATCAAACATCAGGGAGGTATTCGTTCACACTAGCTACAAAAGCTGGTGGAGCATTTCCTCTTTTGAATGGACAGAAACCTTGTAAATTCAAGCAGTACATGTTCCTGGCAGTCAGAACTGTGGCGTGGATAGGCTGTCCAGAGGCGGCCAGGTTCACAGGGAGTGGAGGCTGCATCGGCAAAATATTCAGCTAATCTGGAGCCTGTTTGGAGAGGTGGTGATTGACTTGCCTCAGAGGAGAATGTGCATTTCCAGCTGTTCTTCTCACTGATGAATGCAACCCTGGAGGCGGATGCTCTTTCTAATCGCTGGTCAAAGTATGCTTTGTCCCCCAGTGAACATCATGCCACTAGTGCTGCACAAGATCAGAGAGGAAAGAGAGACTGTGCTCTTGGTTGTGCCAAACTGGCCCAACCAGCCATAGCTTCCGGAGTTGGTGTAGCTTCTAGCAGCTCCTCCGTGGCCGATTCCGTTGCAGAGAGATCTCTTTTCTCAGGCAAAGGGCTCGATATGGCACCCTAGGCGGGAGCTATTGAACCTACATGTTTGGCAGGTCAGTGCGAAGGACCAGATATCTGTATAGTTTGAAATGGAAGGTTCGTTTCATGGTGTATGATGAGAAATGAGGGTCCAGCCAGCTGTGATGTGTCTGTCATTTCTGCAGGACTGCTTGGATGCTGGACACATGCCATCTACTTTAAAGTATATGTGGCTGCTGCCTCTCGCCCTAACATGGTACCAGTTTGTGATCTGTCCCTGGTGCTTAGTGCACTCTCCGAGCCACCCATTGAACCGCTGTATACAGCAGAGTTAGAATGTGCTCTCATTTAAGATGGCATTTTTACTCGCTTTAGCGTGTGGTAAGAGAGTGGGAGATTTACACACACTGTCTACGAACACTGCTTGTATGGCATTTGGTAAGGATGTATGGCCAGACTGCAGCCTAGACTAGGATATGTGCCTAAAGTGCTTTCTACGTCGTTTACAGCGAAGGTCATTATGCTGCGTTGGCTCCTCCAGACTCAGAGTCAGCACCGCATCCTGTATGCCCAGTCCGAGCTCTGCATGCTTATCTGGATAGAACTAGTCTTTTCAGACTGGCAGAGCAGCTTTTTGTCTGTTTCGGGTGCCACACTATCGAAACAGTGGTTGTCACATTGGATTGTGGAATCGATTGCATTGGCGTGTGCTTCTAAGAATGAATCCTGTCCGTGGGGAGAACACACCCACTCCCACTCCATTAAAAATGGGCTTTGTCGTGGGATTGGGCTAAAGAAATGTTGATTCAGGATATTTGTTTGGTGACAGGATGGTCTTCACAGGACAATTTTGCCAGATTTTATAACTTTTAGATTCCGTCATTCACACCGCTCATTCTGTCTGTGCAGTGATATGCCTACTGTTCTTGTATTGGTTGTTGCCTGCTTCTAGCCATACCCCCCAAATGAGCAGGGTGGTTTCGACTAGGTCCGGTGAACCCGAGACATACCTAATATGGTGATGCATTATAGTCAGCAGCTTTATACGTGCGCTCAGGCTGCTGCTGACCACGATAAGTGTGCTGTTGAATATCTTATGTTAGAGCAACGAGGATTCTGTTTATTCTCTAAGTTATATCGCAAGTAATATATGTTGCATATGTATGTGGCACTAGAGGTGTTGTGGCCAGTCTACATGTAGTGTCATGGTTGAATTACCGTGCTTAGTCCCACTTGGTTTGAGCTGCAGGGCATCTGTTTGACTCCTGAGTGCCCTAGTTATAAAGCAGTCAACAGGCTCAGCTCTATCGAGTCTGGCTCATTAGGCTCTTCTCACCGGGTGTGGGGGATAAAACACAGTGGGATTGTATGCATTCCCCATAGTGTGAGCAACACAATGTAGAGAGACTGATTTGATAGGGAACGTCTCCGGTTACGTACAGTGGGTATGGAAAGTATTCAGACCCCCTTAAATTTTTCACTCTTTGTTATATTGCCGCCATTTGCTAAAATCATTTAAGTAATTTTTTTTCCTCATTAATGTACACACAGCACCCCATATTGACAGAAAAACACAGAATTGTTGACATTTTTGCAGATTTATTAAAAAAGAAAAACTGAAATATCACATGGTCCTAAGTATTCAGACCCTTTGCTGTGACACTCATATATTTAACTCAGGGGCTGTCCATTTCTTCTGATCAGCCTTGAGATGGTTCTACCCCTTCATTTGAATCCAGCTGTGTTTGATTATACGTGGGAGGAGTTGGATTTCAAGTTGGTGGAGTTGGTCCACTACTGTAATACCAGTGTACTTACATTGAAACTCCTCAGGAACTGTCCACTTAATATAAAGTGTAAAATTCTGGACACCAACCACAATTTATATGTAAAGCCTAACTTACTGGCTGCTGCAGTGTAACATCAGAGTAATTACATAAATCCATAGGAATTGTTTACTTAATATAAAGTGTAACACTTTCTTTAACAAAAAGTGCTGTTAGTCCTGGTACACATTTGTACTTTCATTACCAAAAAGTGTTGTTACCAATGTCCTGTTACACAATTGTACTTACACATACCATTCAGTGGGTTGTTACATATGTGTAGTTACACAAACATTAGAGCTGTAGATACTCTGTACCAATGTGTACTTACACTTTGGTTACAGACGTACACATCTAGTTACTATTTAAGTACACAGGTATTAGGGCCAATTAATATAAAGTGGGACCTACTTTTGTACATTTAAAATATCCTATGCATTGTTTATATCATACGATTTTGGCCATATACTGTAGCTACAATAAACGTTATAATCAAGTTGATGAAAGTGTAATGCGATGCACTTATTACCTCAGATACAGCCGTTCTAATGACATACAAAAACACTCCGTCATTCACTGGTCAAAAACCTAGTTAACTCTATTTGAGCTTGATTTTCATAAAATGTTAAGTACAAGTGTCTGATAAAGCCATATTTCAATGACAATTTTTCTATTTCTTTTTAACCACAAAAATCATTTGTCAGTGCCTTTTTAGTGTCACAGACTGTCCCAGCAGGCACAGGACATCAATATAACATCAGGTTGATGTTGGACATGACAGCCGGACATCTGTCTGTCTGTCTGTCTGTCTGTCTGTCTGTCTGTCTATCTATCTATCTATCTATCTATCTATCTATCTATCTATCTATCTATCTATCTATCTATCTATCTATCTATCTATCTATCTATCTATCTATCTATCTATCTATCATAACCATGTTTTCAACAGTCACAGTAATATCTCGCTCGCACAGCTCCAGTGTCTCTGTTGAAGTTTTTTCACGCCAGTTATACTGGGACACTGTTAGCACCATTAGGCTGTACTGCTGCTTGCGATACTTCTTTGTTAGCTCATGTCATGCCTGCTGTCACCATGTGTGTTAAATGTTCCTGTGGACTGGGAATATTGTGTAATTCTGTGTGTAGGTGTCCGCTCAGCAAACCCCCATTGTTTATTTATTCTAGCACATCCCACTCACAAACATATGCCTCAATATTATAGGGATGATACTAAGCTGAAATAGATTTATGTGGGTGGTTTGATGAAATAGGCATGAAATGTGGAGTGACAAAGTAATTTGTTTTTAACATGCCCTTCCTAACCAGTGTGTTAATGTGGGTGTAAAAGCAACAAAATTATAATGAGACTTATTTGTCTTTGTAACGAGTGAATCACTTAAATAAAACGCAATATCAATGAAAAAATTTAAAAAAGAAGAATAATCATTCATAGAATAAATGAAAACACCAAACATCATTTACGAGCTAAAACGCCAGTGCTGTGTAAAGTGGGCTACTAAACGATACACAGAAAGCATTTACAGTAACACGGATAATGTACATAATAGTCCATACATCAGATTAACACTATAAAATCTTATGTTTTATAAAATGGGAGTAGCCACATTTGATTGTCAGTTAATTCAACTGATTATGTGATTGTTTGTGTGTTAAATAAATAAATGCATTCACAGTTATATTGCATATTGTAATCACACTTTTTTAAAACAAGGAACAGTATTTCTTACAACATTTATTATTCTAAATTAATACTTTACTAAAATGTTTCATTGTTAATTCATGGTTGTTCATAATATATAAAATAATGTATTTTCTTTTAAATTTACTAAATAAAAATACATCAATGTATGTAGAAACTAATAAAAAACCTAGAAAACAAACAAAAACTGTGAAATCATTGTTCATTGCTAGGTCATGATACCTAATGTGTTAACTAATGTGAATAAACTTTATTTCATTGTTGCCAAATGTATTATTTAAGTAGTGGAGGTAAATCTATTGTATACAAAATTACCTTCTGGGTTTATGTAAGCTGTTTCTGACAGCCCTTTGAATGTTTCTCACATGTCCTATAGCATACTCCACAGAATGTGTTTGGTTTATTGAAGATTTGTCAGTCACTCCACTGTTTCACAGTTTATTGCATTAGACAAACAGTGTTACAGTTTCTTCATTAGTCTTTCTATCAGAGTAAATAAGCTCACAGGGCAAGACTTGGGCCCAATTCCAATTCTATTTTATATCCCTTCCCCTTCCCCTACCCCTCCGCCTAACCCTTCCCCTTGTCCCTTGAAACAGAGTGTCAAGGGGTAGGGGTGAAAATATTCCCCTAAGAATTGGGACACCACTACTATGCCGTCACACATCATCATACATCGTCTAGCTCCTACAATACACACACCTATGCTGGTGTGCATTAGAGCCTTTAATCATCATTCTATATTAATGCGCTGCTTACTGACACACACACACACACACACACACATACACATATCAGAGGTCGCACAGATCACACATCCAGGAGCAAAGATACTTGTCAACTCTGCCCCATGACTTTTATTAATAACAGTTTAAATACTGAATCGCTACATTATATTTTCAAGCAACAAGAGGATAAAATCGCTGTTTTTGAAGAAAACTCACTCTAAAAATAGAAACGCGCATACACGCAAATTTAATCTCTCTCTCTCTCGTTTTCGAATTGGCAATATTTGAGAAAAGGGTTTAGTGATTTATAATTATTGGGGGGACTAGCCCCCCTCAATGTCTATGGTGGTTATCGCCCTGATCAGACATGAAAATATGTTGTAGCACTATCATGCAGTCTGTAATGATATGACGTTAGCAAACTTTAGCGATTTTTTGCAAACATTCCTTTGAGTAACATGACCGTAAATATGAACTCACGATTGAAAGTAACATAAAATAAATTATTACTTTTCTTTAAAATCTTTATTAATGCCCAAAAATGCTTACATTTATGTCTTTTTGTTCACTCTGAGAGCCATGTTGCCGCTGAAGCCGGTTTACGCTGAGAAAAATCTTAGTTTGAGGGGCTATCTGGCCCTTCCCCTACCCCTTCACGTGAACGTGCGAAACGGAGGGGTAAGGGAAGGGCTAAGGGGTAGAATTGGGATTGGGCCTTACTGTTAGGCCAAAAATGCCTGCATGAAGCAAAATAAAGAACACACCTTACAGTAAATACCCTCTATCCTATTAGGAAGGACAGAGACTTTGTCCTTATAGAACAGGTAATGCATCAGTTTGCTTTGCTCTTTGCTTTTGAATGTTGCACATTCTCTTGGTACAGTGAGATGAGGGATACATTTATGTGAGATTCAAGCATTTAACAACTGGCAACTGGCAACTGAACTGCAGCAGATTTGCATAGCTAATGCTGTCATTATGAATATTAGGGGTCTTGGCATGTGAGTGTATATATGTTTGTAGTTGTTTGTGTTACTATTTTCTCTTTTTTTGTGTGGATGGAGTAAAACATTGCAGCTCTGCATAATACAAATGCACTGGCTCTGTTCAGTTCTGTTTTAGTTTCTATGGACTTTTGGTTAGTTTTACCTGGTTTTCTATGTTCCCTGTCGATACTTCACTCGTACTGCATCTTGCTAAAGACGCTATGGGATAAAGCCTTTTTCTCCTGAACTGAAGCCTATTTTCAATCACGCAGTGAAACTGCACGGCCATTGGCGTTCGCCACAGGATTCTCAGACTTCTTCTCCTTCAGTGACGACTCTATGCTCAATGCTGATCCCGAAAGCCTTCTCGCCGTTGACATGCCTTGCAGCTGGACTGAGACCTCCCTGCTCGGCTGACCTGCTTCTTCGCTTCAGCATCGCAGCAGCTCCAGTCCTGTTCCCCTGCCGCCATCTTGGGGAAACCCCATGCAGAAGCCGCTCTCACGGGAACTGATTGTTCTCATTGCGAGAACTTCAGTCTCGCCTCTCTTTGCTCGTGGATTGCTTTCTTTTCAGAGAGCGGCTCCGCCCCTCGCGCCCTCCTGTTTTCTTCCTCCCAGGGACCTCTGAGGAAAAAACAACGGGGCAGAGGACTTGAGCGTTCTGCTGCGGACGAGCTGGACGCACTTACTCGTTGGCTGGACAGGCGGCTTCGGCACTCCATTCTATGGCAGTCCTCCAGGTCTTTCAGGCCAAGATCCTCGGCTCCACGGAGGAGTCTGGCCTAGACTCTGTGGCTGTCAGGGACCTGAGGAGCGCGACTGACCTGGCTCTGCTCGCCACCAAGACCACCGCTCAGGTGATTGGGAGATTGATGGCCAGCCTTGTGGTGCTTGAGCGCCATCTATGGCTAACACTAATGGAAATCAAGGACGCGGATAAGGTCCCCTTCCTTGATGCCCCGATCTCTCCCAACAGCCTCTTCGGACCGGCGGTCAAAGGGTTCGCCGAGCATTTCTCAGAGGCACAGAAGTCGTCCCAGGCCATGCGACACTTCCTGCCAAAGCGGTCCAACGCCGCTGCTGCTCCTAGTCGCCCAAAGTCTATGCCGACTCAGCAGCTCGCTCAGCCAGTGCCTGATGCCCCTGCTGTTCAGCCTGCCAAGACTCAGCAGACACAAGGGTGTTCCCGCACAGCCAGACGCTACCCCTTTCCTAGGCGGCAAGGACCCCGACCCAAGGTAGCGTTGGACCCGGTGCCTCCGGCGTCTTCCTGATCTGCGAGACAGGAAGAGGATGGGGCCAGGTCTCGCTGCAGCCGGACCACCCCCCAAGCGACTTCTCTTAAGCCTCCTATCACCCCGTTCAACCCTGAGTGCAGAGAGAAATGTGTTTGTTGGGAACTCTGGGCCCGTTCAAGCAACCAAGCAACCAAGCAACCAACCGCTGTTATAGTGGAAAAAATAAAACGCATACACTTTCAAAAAAAGAGCAAATTTCCTCTTCCATTTCCCACGACTGCCCTGCCTTCGGGCAGCCAGTCACTCGAGCTAATCTAACCCCTAGCCACGCAAGCCGAGGCCTGGCAGGCCATCCCCAGAGTGTCAAAGTGGGTTATGGGGATAATAAAACAAGGATATTCTCTCCAATTCGCTCGAAGACCACCGCGCTTCAGCGGCGTGGTCCCCACCTCAATAGAAAGCAAGGACGCTCACGTCCTGCATTCAGAGGTGAGGAATTTGCTGGCAAAAGGAGCCATAGAATTGGTTCCTCCAGCTCAGAGCGAGTCAGGCTTCTACAGCCGTTACTTCCTCGTCCCCAAAAAAGATGGTGGCCTCCGGCCCATCCTCGATCTCAGACACCTGAATCGCGCTCTCATGAAAAGGTCATTCAGGATGACTACGCTGAAACAGATCCTCTTGCAAATCCGCTCAGGGGACTGGTTCTTTTCTCTGGACCTGAAGGATGCATACTTTCACATCCAGATAGCCCCCTGTCACAGACGATTCTTGAGATTCACCTTTGAGGGAGTGGCTTATCAGTACATGGTCCTTCCCTTCCGGCTGTCCCTGGCTCCCCGCATTTTTACGAAGTGCATGGACTCTTTCCCCTCTGAGGCAGATGGGAATCCGCATTCTCAATTACCTTGACGACTGGCTCGTGCTGGCCCAGTCAGAGGCAGAATCGATTGCACACAGGACCCTCCTCCTCAGCCACTTAGAGCATCTGGGACTCAGGATCAACTTCGCCAAGAGCATGCTGTTACCGAGCCAACGAATACCATTCCTGGGGGCAGTTTTCGACTCGGCTCAAATGAGAGCTGTAGTCGAGTCGGAATGTGCTCTGGCCATGCGTAAACTCGCAGGCCTCCTTCAAAAACCGTGCTGCTCGTCCCTGGCTCCCCGCATTTTTACGAAGTGCATGGACTTTTTCCCCTCTGAGGCAGATGGGAATCCGCATTCTCAATTACCTCGACGACTGGCTCGTGCTGGCCCAGTCAGAGGCAGAATCGATTGCACACAGGACCCTCCTCCTCAGCCACTTAGAGCATCTGGGACTCAGGATCAACTTCGCCAAGAGCATGCTGTTACCGAGCCAACGAATACCATTCCTGGGGGCAGTTTTCGACTCGGCTCAAATGAGAGCTGTAGTCGAGTCGGAATGTGCTCTGGCCATGCGTAAACTCGCAGGCCTCCTTCAAAAACCGTGCTGCTCGCCCTCTCAAAACGTTTCAGAAGATGCTGGGTCTCATGGCCGCAGCGTCACCAGCACTACAGCTGGGCCTGCTTCGTATGCTACCCCTTCAGCGCTGGCTGAAACCACGGGTTCCATCACATGCGTGACGTCACGGAGGGTGAGCCAGGCCTGAGTGACAGCCCTGGCCCCTTGGAAAGACTCCCGCTGGATGGAACAGGGCGTGGCCATGGGAATGACTTGTAGAAAGAAAGTTGTCACGACAGATGCCTCCAACAAAGGTTGGGGGGGCGCTGTGCGAGGGCAAACCGACTTTCGGCTATTGGTCGAAAGCGGAAAAAGGGCTTCACATCAATTGCTTGGAAATGCTAGCAGTGTGTCGAGCCTGGCAGTTCTTCCTGCCAGTCCTGAAAGGACACCATGTGCTAATCCGCTCTGACAACTTGTCTGTGGTATCTTACGTAAATCATCAAGGAGGTCTCTTCTCAAAGCGCCTATTCATTCTGGTAGAGCGCCTTCTGGAATGGGCTCAACTCAACCTGCGCTCGCTAAAGGCAGTGCATATACAGATAAGTATCACTTTTTATTTCTACTACTTGTTTAACTTCTGTTTCACTTTTTATTACCATTTCTTACTATGTGTAAGTAAGTTGTTGTTTTTTAGCATGTAAGTTTGGCAGTGTTATATTTCAGTATTTGTTTATTTATTTTAATCTTAGTTAAATTATGTCTGAATTTATTATGTCTGTATAGGTCTTTTATAAAGTTTTAGTTTTATTTAATTTGAGTTAATTTAATACTCCAACAAACTAAATGGAAATGAAATAATATATATATTGAATTTATAAATGTGAATGTGTGTGTGTGTATATATATATATATGTATGTATGTATATGTGTGTATGCAAGGGTGTAACTTTGGTTTGAGAAGTGGGGGGGACACAAAATGGGGGAAAATGTTTTCGATTTGAATCCCATTATCTGCATGTACATACACTTAGGGACTATGGTGATACAAAATCCAGGAAATAATTGAGTTGATTAATGATCAATTCTGCCAAAAAGAATAGTAGGCTACTAAACTATGTATAAGAAAAAGATGTCTGTCTTACTTTATTGTTTAATAGGGGCCGATCGCCAAGACTTGAGAGAATCATTTTATAAAGTCGAAAATGTTCACCATTAATGTTTTGAATAATGTTTAAATAATGTGAGACTCAATTTCCACTGTTAAACAAACTTTTATTTCAAACTAACCACTGTACCTGGAAATATAAAATAAATCTCTCGTTGCACAGGACAGAATGTTCTACATCAGTGGTTCCCAGACTTTTTAGAGTGGAGTAGGCTACCCCCTGAGGCATTTCTGCGTACCCCCTCTCTTCCACTTATTATTAATTAGACTGCACTTTTTCCATTAAAGGACAATACTTGCCCCCTAAATTGACTTTCCAGTGCATTTTTTATCTTTATAAAAATGTGAATGTGTGTGTGTATATATATATATATATGTATGTATGTATATGTGTGTATGCAAGGGTGTAACTTTGGTTTGAGAAGTGGGGGGGACACAAAATGGGGGAAAATGTTTTCGATTTGAATCCCATTATCTGCATGTACATACACTTAGGGACTATGGTGATACAAAATCCAGGAAATAATTGAGTTGATTAATGATCAATTCTGCCAAAAAGAATAGTAGGCTACTAAACTATGTATAAGAAAAAGATGTCTGTCTTACTTTATTGTTTAATAGGGGCCGATCGCCAAGACTTGAGAGAATCATTTTATAAAGTCGAAAATGTTCACCATTAATGTTTTGAATAATGTTTAAATAATGTGAGACTCAATTTCCACTGTTAAACAAACTTTTATTTCAAACTAACCACTGTACCTGGAAATATAAAATAAATCTCTCGTTGCACAGGACAGAATGTTCTACATCAGTGGTTCCCAGACTTTTTAGAGTGGAGTAGGCTACCCCCTGAGGCATTTCTGCGTACCCCCTCTCTTCCACTTATTATTAATTAGACTGCACTTTTTCCATTAAAGGACAATACTTGCCCCCTAAATTGACTTTCCAGTGCATTTTTAATCTTTATAAATAGAATATTAATGTTTTAAAAAAAGTTCAATAGATTAATATGCAATGATGATAAAAAAGTGAAAAGTGATTCTTTTAAATAGTAAAACCGCCAGTAGGTGGCGGTAAGTCACTGTCTTAATGCATGAGTTATCGAGTCATTTGTTCATTCAGTAAGGAAGCAAGTGGCTGTATTTATAAATTAATCATTGAATCAATGCCTTTCGCGAACGATTCGTTCACGAAACACCGCAAAACTCAGCATTTTGTTTGCGTACCCAAGTTTGGGAACCACTGTTCTACATTAAATATTTAGCTAACATCAGTCTGTTACCTAGCAACAGTGTATGTTAACGTTAGCTCAGTCAACGTAGGCTAACATTAACAGGTGTAGACAGAAAATATGATTATCCTGACCTGAGCTAATTTACTGAATCAACCAACTCACATCTCCTTTCTTTCTTTCTTTCTTTTCATCCATGATGACATTAAAGTCATTTGTTGCTGCTTCTGGCATTTCATCGCTGACTGTGCTGCAACCGCGATACCTGCTCTTTATAACTTTCAGTGAGCTATTTTTAGTGTGCGCACTCAACGTTCCTGACGTGCGCGTCTGTGCCCTGCTCGGTCCTGCTCCCTCTGTGGCGATGACGGCGTGCGGTTAAAAAAAGTCATAACAAACGAATTTGAAAGTGTGGGGGGGGGACACAAACGCGATTTTGGAAAGTGGGGGGGGACATGTCCCTCCTGTCCCCAGTGGAAATTACGCCCCTGTGTGTATGGTTGTACAATACACATATAAGTAGTTTTTTTTTTTGGTGTTTGGCTTAGTGTTATGTTAGAATCTTTATTATACTCTTATACCTTTTGTTCTTTAATATTTTGAATTGTTATTACCTTTTTTTTGTTTTTCATTGAAATTTTGTTGTATGCATTTGTCATTTTTATTTTATTTCTTTATATTTAAAATTTTTTTAAGTAGTATTTTTTGGATCTGTTTTTAGTTGTTTTAATACTACAATTGATTGTTTCTGTTGTCCTCATTTGTAAGTCGCTTTGGATAAAAGCATCTGCTAAATGACTAAATTAACTATACCGGACATATTGAACCAGGGAGTGGACATGTTATCACGGAGCAATGTCCCCTCAGAGGAGTGGATGCTCCATCCGCAGACGGTTTAGACAATCTGGGAGATCTTCAGCAAGGCCGAGGTAGACCTCTTTGCCTCAGAAGACAACTCTCTTTGCCCAATTTATTATTTGAAGGTCAGGGATGCGTCGGCCCACGATTGGCCCAACCTCCTCCGTTACGCATTTTCCCCGATAATCAGGCGAATCAGGGAGCAGGGACACAGGGCTCTCTTGGTGGCCCCCCTCTGGAAGAACCAACTTTGGTTGTCAGAGCTAACGCGGCTGCTAGCCCATTCCATTGAGACGGGATCTCCTCTGTCAAGCGAATGGGACAATATGGCACCCTCAACCCAAACTGTGGGCCCAGCACCTTTGGCCGCTTGACGGGAGCCTACAAGCCTCCCAGAGCGAGTTTTAAACACTATTTCGGAGGCTAGAGCCCCGTCTACAAGACGCCTCTATGCCCTTAAGCGGTCTATTTTCTCCACTTGGTGCTTAAACCGCGGCGAAAACCCATCTACCTCTGACCTGTCAGTGTTTTTTTCATTCCTACAAGAGCTGCTGGATAAGGGACACTCCACATCCACGCTGAAAGTGTATGTAGCTCCTATAGCGGCCTCACAACAGGAACAACTCAGTTGTCCACTACTTGAGAGGGGCCAGGAGGCTGAATCCACCTCGCCCCCTCACTATCCCTACATGGGATTTGCCTACTGTGCTGAGGGCCCTCCTTTCGAGCCACTACAGTCTATGAACCTTAGGTCACTGTCGCTAAAGACTGCTCTGCTTTTAGCATTAGCATCGGTAAAGCGAATAGGAGATCTGCAGGCACTTTCCATTAGCCCTGTCTGCCTGGAATTTGGGCCCAATGACTGCAAATTCATCCTGAAACCAAGGCATACATCCAAGGTGCTCTCCACTCCATTCAGAGCACAGGTCATTACGCTCTCTGCGCTTCCTTCCTCTGAAAAGGATCGAGAGTTATCCTTGCTCTGCCCCGTCAGAGCTCTAAGCTTTTACATAGAGCGTTCCGCCCCCTTCAGAAGGTCGGAACGACTCTTTGTTAGCTTCGGTAACCGCACCAAAGGGCATCCGGTCACGAAGCAAATACTTTATAGGTGGATAGTAGATGCTATCACGCTAGCGTACTCTTCCTTGGGCCTACAATGCCCCATCGGAGTACGGGCCCATTCGACCAGAGGCATTATTTATGAGCACATTAGCTAGGTTTTATAGCCTAGAAGTCCCAGCCTTGCAAGCCAGGGTCCTTTCTGCTTAAGGAGACACTTGCTGCGTTATGCAATCAGTTCTAACAGAGAGTCCTTGACCGTAACACGCTCAAGCTCTTGGGTTAGTTTACTTGTTGGCCCCCTGCTCCTGGGGCGCCAAAGTTGTATGAGTACTCTGGAACGATTACCCAGGCCAGGCGTGACCTCGGGGAGTTCAGCCCGTTTTAGCCTTGGAGTTCATTGTCAACTTCCCTATGGGCAGTCTTGCTTATGGAGGTTATAATATGCAGTCGTTCCTCTACCATAGCACGGCGTGATTGTACTGTGTTCCCATAGCGTCTTTAGCAAGACGCAGTACGAGTGAAGTATTGACAGGGAACATACTCGGTTACTAACGTAACCTCGATTCCCTGAGATATGGGAACGAGTACTGCGTTGCTAGCCGTTGCTAGTTGCACAACTCAGTCGTCGCTTCAGTCGAAGTAACCTGAGAATCCTGTGGCAAACGCCCGCTTATATAGCCAGATGGCTCCGCCCATTCTGGTGGGCTCTGGCGGGCTTTGTCGCCATAGGCTTGTGCAGCACCGTCGCCAACCCATTGGTTAATTTTTTAATGCACTGCACGAACCAATGGCCATGCAGTTTCACAGTGTGATTTGAAAAAACGCTTCAGTTCAGGAGAAAAAAGGCTTTTTCCCATAGCGTCTTTAGCAAGACGCAGTACTCGTTCCCATATCACAGGAAACCGAGGTTTCGTTAGTAACCGAGTACATTTTGTTTTCCTTAGCTCATATTGCTTATTTGTTTCCATGGTTACTGATTTCCTTGTGCACTTTTTTATTATTATTATCATGTGTATTTAAGCCTTCAGTTCTGGTCTATTTTTGTTCAGTGTTGTCTTTGTTGTTATGCAGCTGTTGTGTTTCTTACATGTGAATTATAACTTTGTTTTTGTTCATTAAAATTTAAAGCTTCAATTAGATCTGGCCTTCCCTGTTTGCCTGACCTGCTGTGACAACAAAGCTTTGACATTTTTGATCCATGATACTTGTGAGTTACATATTTTTTTATTTATTATATTTTGTTTTGTTTTATGTGTGTATAATCTGTATATAGCACAAATGAATGCCATGAAATGTTTTTCATCTGACGTTCTTTCTTTCTAATGAATTCTCCCTAAATTTTTCTCATAGCTTTATCATTGAAAAACATAATCCAACATAATCAAAACTTTGATGTTTTGTAGCATTGAAGATCTACGAGAGCAGACCAGTCACATTAATTGAAAGGAGACCAATTATTTCATAATGATGACCTTGATGTTCCAAGTCTGTAAGGGCGTTCTTGTCTCTCCCCGAGAGAGGAAGGAAGAGAATAAACAAAACCAGGCAATCCCTTAAGATGAAGATCTCTAACCAAACAACAGAATCAGTGTAGATGAGAGCAAAATTGAAAATATAAAAGAATGGATTAACAGAGCGATGAAAAAATGTTTACAGCTGCAGTAGATTTATCAAATCAATATTCTGTTAAGAAAAGAGGGGATTTGCAGGCAGGCAGGCGGTTTTTTACACAAGTCAGTGGGCTTTAGGGTACACAGGATCCTATGTGTTACAATGGCACTGACAGAATCAGTTCAACTTGGCTCAGCATGGCTTTGCAGTTATCCTTTATTTTACCAGGAATGATCCCATTGAGATATAAATCTCTTCTACCAGGGAGTCCTGGCCAAAATGGCAGCACAGAAAGTTTCACATACAGATTATACACACATAAAACAAAACAAAATATAATAAATAAAAAAATATGTAACTCACAAGTATCATGGATCAAAAATGTCAAAGCTTTATAGACTGTTTCCAGATTTCTGTAAGGAGCATACAGAACTAAATAAAAAGGTGACAGAGATAAATTAAATGAAGTGTCTTTTTAACAAAAGTTGGGGTTTGGTACTGATATAATGTCTTTGATCAGAGAGTTTAATTTTTGGTGTACGTGGAGGCCAAATTAAGATGTTCCATTGGGTGTCCCTATGTACATAGTGTGACTTTGAAAAGAGAAAGAAAGAGAAACAATCACAAACACAATCTCAATCCCTTTGCCACAAAAAGAAAAGAACACATAATTTGCCTGAAAGCAGCCCTCCACCCCCTCCATCTGGTCTTTTTTTCTCCTTACAGACAGTAGGGAAAGTCTGTTTCCATGACAACAAGGAGAATTAAGGTCAGGGAAGTGAAATTCTAAAATGCCAAGTTGGATTGCTGCTTGAGTGCTTTAACTTTCAGGATGATATCACTGGACTTACCTAAACCTGGGATAAAACATTTTTCAGTCATTTGAATTTTGCATAGAATTTAAAAAATAAGCATTAAGATTGCCCTGAGGAGACTCTGTGCTGCCTCCAAATTTTGTGTAGAGATGCAATGCCACATTAAAAGTTGTTCACAATTATTTATATCTCTGACTCGCCTCAGAGGCAGTTGAGATCAGTCAATTGTTGTTGTCACAGCAGAGTTAATCGTTTATAATTTATAATTTCATTTAAATATTTTTCATTCACCGTTTCATGTGTCTATATTCCATTACTGCTTAATATTGAGGCACAAATCTGGGTCTTGTATATATCAATTCTTTATCAAATGTACCAGAAATAATAGTTAATCTTCTTGACTATATCCAACAATAATTACAGTGGGGAAAATATGTATTTGATCCCCTGCTGATTTTGAAGTTTGCCCACTTACAAAAAAATGAAATGCCTGTAATTTTTATGGTAGGCTGATTTTAACATATAGAGACAGAATACCAACCAAAAAAAATCCAGGAATAAAAACACATTATATAAAGGTTAGAAATGGATTTGCATTTCAGTGAGTGAAATAAGTATTTGATCCCCAAGCAAAATATAACTTAGTACTTGATGCAGAAACCCTTGTTGGCAAGCAGAGAGGTAAGACGTTTTTTGTAGTTGGTCACTATTTTTGCACACATCTCAGGAGGGATTTTGGTCCACTCCTCTTTACAGATTCTCTCTAAATCCTTAAGTTTTATTGGCTGTTGTTTGGTAACTTGAAGTTTCAGCTAAGTAATCCTTGAAGACTTATCCATGACCCATCTGCAGTGTTCTGGCTGAGAAAAGGAGGTTCTCGTCCAAGATTTTACAGTACATGGCCCCATCCATTTGCCCCTCAATGCGGTGAAGTCGTCCTGTACCCTTAGCAGAAAAACAGCCCCTAGTTGGTCACTATTTTTGCACACATCTCAGGAGGGATTTTGGTCCACTCCTCTTTACAGATTCTCTCTAAATCCTTATGTTTTATTGGCTGTTGTTTGGTAACTTGAAGTTTCAGCTAAGTAATCCTTGAAGACTTATCCATGACCCATCTGCAGTGTTCTGGCTGAGAAAAGGAGGTTCTCGTCCAAGATTTTACAGTACATGGCCCCATCCATTTGCCCCTCAATGTGGTGAAGTCGTCCTGCAGAAAACCAGCCCCAAAGCATAATGTTTTCACCTTCATGCTTGACTGTAGGGATGGTGTTCTTGGGGTCATAGCCAGCATTACTCTCCCTCCAAACACGGCGAGTCGAGTTAATGCCAAAGAGCTCAATTTTGGTCTCATCTGACCACAGCACTTTCTCCCAAGCCTTCTCCGAATAATTTAGATGTACATTGGCAAACTTTAAACGGGCCTATACATGTGCCTTCTTGAGCAGTGGGACCTTGCAGGCGCTGCAGGATTTCAGTCCATTGCGGTGTAGTGTGTTACCAATGTTTTTTTTGGTGACTGTGGTCCCAACTGCCTTAAGATCAAGCTCCTCCCATGTAGTTCTGGGCTGATCCCACACCTCTCTCATGATCATCCTTACCCCATGAGACGAGATCTTGCTCCAGACCGAGGCCGATTGATGGTTATTTTGTATTTCTTCCATTTTCAAATAATCGCACCAACAGTTGTCTCCTTCTCACCAAACTTCTTGCTGATGGTCTTGTAGCCCATTCCAACCTTGTGCAGACCTATAATCTTGTCTCTGACATTCTTTGACTTTCCAGGTCTTGCCCATGGTGGTGGGAGAGGTTGGAATGGAATATACAAATTGTGTGGACAGGTGTCTTTTATACACCTAACGAGCTGACATTAGTCAGCTGACATTAGGCTGACAACTTCTTAAAGTGACAGAACTAATCTGTGTTCCACATGGGCACATAACCAGTCTGTGGGAGCCAGAATTCTTGCTGGTTGGTAGGGGATCAAATACTTATTTCACTGAAATGCAAAATCTCTAACCTTTATCTAATGTGTTTTTTTTCTGGATTCTTTTGGTCAGTATTCTGTCTCTATCCATTAAAATATACCCACCATAAAAATTACAGACCCTTAATTTCTTTGTAAGTGGGCAAACTTACAAAATCAGCAGGGGATCAAATAAATATGTTCCCCACTGTATAGATATATTCTATTAATGCATATAATGTTAATTTTCAGTTACACTTTATTTCGATAGTCCACTTTAGACATTCTATTAACTATAAGTAACTTTGTAACTACATGTCAACTAACTCTCAGAGTACACTGTTAGGGTAGGTTTAGGGTTAGTAGAATAAATTGACAAAGATTTAGACATTCTATCTACTTCTCATTAATTTGTAACTACATGTCAACTAACTCTCAGAGTACACTGTTAGGGTAGGTTTAGGGTTAGTAGAATAAATTGACAAAGAAAGTGTTAGAAGATATTAAGTAGACAGTCTACTAATACTCTACTAACTGCTAGTTGACATGTAGTTGCAAAGTTACGGTTAATAGAATGTCTAAAGTGGACTATCGAAATAAAGTGTTACCTAATTTTCATTTTATTGTATTAAGAACTGTATTTTAGTTATTACCTGATTAATGTTACCTAAGAACAATTTTGTCTCTCTAACAGTGACACCCAAGAAGGACCATGACCAGTAGTATTAGTTTTACCTAGTTTTGTATTAGTTTGACCTCCTGAAGTTGACAGTCAAATTTTGAAGTTAAGCATGTCTATTTTGTGACAATGTACCCTGTGGGGAGTGTCAGTAGTAATCAAATGCTTAAAAGATCAATTTTCTTATTTCTGCAATTTTGATTTTCTGTGTAAATGCATTTTAAATGCTGCCTAGTGCTGCATTAAATGTAATTACTGTATATAATAATAAATTGCTCATGGGCATCCTTGGAAAATAAGCTATGCACACAGGGATTAAAGCTTTAAGTATCATACTTTTATTCTTAATCCTAATTTCATTCTGTTTATAATATCAATGCATATTTTATATGTATGATTGTATTTCTTTAAGGTGAAAACATCTGCAAACATGAAACATAAAGAGTTTTGTTTGTACAGAGCAAAAGGAAGCACTCACATTACAGTGTTTTCTTTTCTGGAAAAACAGTTTATCTGGACAGTCTGCATTGCATGCCTGTTTTTACACTATTTGTACACGTGCTATTCATTTGGTCATTCCTCAGTTAACTACAAACACACTTTCTGATGACTTATGGATTTAATGTCTCTTTGTTTTGTTGCACCTCATTGCTGCATACTTGGGCACAGCTCTCATGCAATTTTTATTGGAAGACTTATGAATGCCAGACTCCACCTAGTCCACAATCCACCCACCCTGTCCAGGCCGACTTCCTGGAAACCCTGTACAGGTGCAACACAACTGGCCTTCTTTGTGCTTTTGACTGGACAGGGTTGGTGTCAGCATCACACTTTTAGGACTAAGGAATCCTGAGTTGTTTGTTAGATTTTGTGATGAGTGCAAGGGAATTTGTGGATAATTCACAGGGAATCATCTGCTTATTAACCAAAGCTAAGCTGTTCATTGTAACAAAGAGTGTCACACTCCAACTGAAACCAAGATGCAGTTTGGCGGTGTTGAGCATACACACATACAGTGTACTTGTGCTGGACATATGTGCATCAAGGCGGGCAAGATTTTTGAAGAAGTGTTAAAGTGGATATTACCTCATACTAAAATGAATAAGTAAAATGCTCTAAGATCCAAAAAGCTTCTAAAATATCTGAGCAAACATTCTAGATTCACCCTCCTGCTATTTCAATAATTTATATTCACAAAGTGCATTTACCTTTACCTCTCAGGTAACACCAAAAAATAAAATAAAATAAGCCTAAACACTTGGTCAAATCTGCATAATATTCACAAACAGAAATAATGACTGAGCGAAAAGAGAAACATTCCCAATTTGACAGTAAAATTATAAATAGAGCATTCACATGAAAATGAAAACATAAGAATGTTTTAAAGCTCATTTCTCACAACATGAACCCCAAATAATATTAATATTTTTAAAAATCAAATGACTGTCCATTGAACTTTTTTTGCATAAAATGTGAGTTCAGCTCCTGATTGGAACGGTAACATTTATTTATCTTATTTCTCTTTCCCCCCTCTGTGTTCTTCTAAAAGATTTCTCAAGCAAGAGTTCAGTTTGTTATCTTATTGTAGCGTATTGTACTATTCCCGTGGTTGGAGGCGTGAGGGCAAGAGGAAGGAGTTACTCTTTTGCAGTAGCCTCCTGCGTTTGGGCCGTGCTATGTGGAGTCCTGGTTGACCACTTTGCCTCTGTTCATTGTTGGGGTTCCTGAGCTTTTCCTGGAGCGTTGCTTCTCTTCAATCTCATGCAGTGAAGGCTCTCTGTACATGCAAACTGCAATATGCAAACATATCAATACATTAATATTCATTACTTTTGACTGCATTCATTAAGAATTATGAGATTTATGACAGACATCTTATACTTGAGTTCTGCGTTTTGGATTTTTATTTAAAAAATTAAAAATGCAAAAATGTTAGTCAACATGAAATTAAAATCGAACATATTTTCATTATACACACTCTTGGTATTGTTGTGTGCAATTTATCAGTGTATCTTATTCCAATGGAAAAATGTTTGACTTCTTGCATAACTTGCAGCGATTTTTTTTCTTTTTGTCTTACATATAACACTCTTATTTTTAAAAAATCATTGCAGACTACCAAGGCATAGCATCACACAACCATTTAGAGTACCCTAGCAACCGTGTAGTAATTTGAGCCAGCCATATCTTGGCACCGGAACAACATAGAATCACGGGGTTGGACTATTTTGATTCAGACTGGCAGACTCTTTAAATATCACTAACTGTGAAAATCAGCCTAGCAATGATTTAGAGCATCCTAGCAGCAACATGAAGCCACATCCCAACACCAGAACATTGCACAGGCATCCAAAAGTATTGGGAGATGCAAGAGTTGGCTCTCTTGCAATCACGCAGAAGACCCTAGGTTTGCTACAGCAAGCACCACTCACATTTTCTTCAGAAAATGTACATATCTTGTTATTATTATTACTATTAGTAGTAGTAGTGCTTGCAAAGCAAAGTGTCACTATTACTTTCTTGCAAACTTAACTATTACTATCTCACATCTTCTTCGTCTTCGTCTTCTTTCCATATGTTAGGTGCATCGTCACTGGTTTCACGATTTGATTCGATTACGATTATCATGTCAACGATTCGATTCAATTCAATATCACGATGCATCACAATTATATCACATTTATTTTGTGCATTTTTTTTTTTATTATATAAGCAGGCTACTTTTTAAAATAATTACGAATTAATAATAAATCATAACAATTGTTAAGAATTTAACCAACTAAATATAGCTTTAAAACATACAAGCAAATATAAAATAATAAAGGGGGGGAGGGGGGAGACAATTACAAGTGATAAACAAAAAGTACTTTCAGTATGTAGTACTCAGTGGTAGAGCATTACGTTAGCAGCGCAAAAGGTCGTGGGTTCAATTCCCAGGGAACACACATGCTGGTAAAAAATGTATAGCCTGAATGCACTGTAAGCCGCTTTGGATGAAAGCGTCTGCTAAATGCATAAATTATTATTATTATTATTATTATTATTAATTAATTAATTATTATTATTGCTGTTTGATTCTCACTGATGACATAGACTGTGGCAGCTTTAAAAGGCTGCATTCACATTAATGCACAGATCTATTTTGACATATCAGACGTTTTTTCCTGTTCTGAAAGCATAACTAACTGTGTTTACATAAATTTCATATCATAAAAGTATTGGGAGATGCAAGTACATTTAACCGCAGCCGTGATCGAGCTTCAGGAAATCAAACACAAATCGCATGTGAAAGTCTGACAGCACGTGAGTTTCATGCATCTAATACTGCATAGCAAACGGCATAAATTAAAGCATATCTAAATTAAAACACTGAAATAATGGCCGGTGGACAAGAACCAATCATGATGTGAAGTTGTTTGTTTAATATTCATTGTATTCTATTTCTGCATGTTTTTGCCAAGGACTTTTATTTTGGTGTTGCGTCCTCCGAGAAGGAGGGTCTTGTAATGTGAAGGGAAGTGCAGGAAAGAGGAGAAGAAGAGAGGTTAGAGTGATTATGTATTTAAATAAATTAAATACATAATCACTCTAACCTCTCTTCATGCATAAAGCATGAATGTTCCCAAACACTATGACAGTGCGATCTCTGTGTGAGATAATGTGATTGTTGTCATATTTCTATAAAAATCTAAAATACATGTTTGTATTAAAGTAAAAATGGATGATAAATACGCCTTTCGTATGGAATTAAATAGCAAGCACTTTGAGTGTTTTGTTCATCATATTTATTTTTATATAAAGGCAACAGAACTGAAATCATATCATGTTAATCAGCAGCACAGCACTAGCGATATCTGCCTTTGATCTCGTAGGTATCTTTATTATTATTATTATTATTATTATTATACGATTCGATTCAATTCAATATCACGATGCATCACAATTATATCACATTTATTTTGTGCATTTTTTTTTTTATTATATAAGCAGGCTACTTTTTAAAATAATTACGAATTAATAATAAATCATAACAATTGTTAAGAATTTAACCAACTAAATATAGCTTTAAAACATACAAGCAAATATAAAATAATAAAGGGGGGGAGGGGGGAGACAATTACAAGTGATAAACAAAAAGTACTTTCAGTATGTAGTACTCAGTGGTAGAGCATTACGTTAGCAGCGCAAAAGGTCGTGGGTTCAATTCCCAGGGAACACACATGCTGGTAAAAAATGTATAGCCTGAATGCACTGTAAGCCGCTTTGGATGAAAGCGTCTGCTAAATGCATAAATTATTATTATTATTATTATTATTAATTAATTAATTATTATTATTGCTGTTTGATTCTCACTGATGACATAGACTGTGGCAGCTTTAAAAGGCTGCATTCACATTAATGCACAGATCTATTTTGACATATCAGACGTTTTTTCCTGTTCTGAAAGCATAACTAACTGTGTTTACATAAATTTCATATCATAAAAGTATTGGGAGATGCAAGTACATTTAACCGCAGCCGTGATCGAGCTTCAGGAAATCAAACACAAATCGCATGTGAAAGTCTGACAGCACGTGAGTTTCATGCATCTAATACTGCATAGCAAACGGCATAAATTAAAGCATATCTAAATTAAAACACTGAAATAATGGCCGGTGGACAAGAACCAATCATGATGTGAAGTTGTTTGTTTAATATTCATTGTATTCTATTTCTGCATGTTTTTGCCAAGGAGTTTTATTTTGGTGTTGCGTCCTCCGAGAAGGAGGGTCTTGTAATGTGAAGGGAAGTGCAGGAAAGAGGAGAAGAAGAGAGGTTAGAGTGATTATGTATTTAAATAAATTAAATACATAATCACTCTAACCTCTCTTCATGCATAAAGCATGAATGTTCCCAAACACTATGACAGTGCGATCTCTGTGTGAGATAATGTGATTGTTGTCATATTTCTATAAAAATCTAAAATACATGTTTGTATTAAAGTAAAAATGGATGATAAATACGCCTTTCGTATGGAATTAAATAGCAAGCACTTTGAGTGTTTTGTTCATCATATTTATTTTTATATAAAGGCAACAGAACTGAAATCATATCATGTTAATCAGCAGCACAGCACTAGCGATATCTGCCTTTGATCTCGTAGGTATCTTTATTATTATTATTATTATTATTATTATTATTATTATAAGAAATTATAACACACAATGAGGAAGGCTTTGAGCCGAAACGTTTGTGTCTTTTCCCATCAGTAATGAATGTAAAATAAAAGAAAAAAGAAGATTGTTCTCGTGAGTGCGGATCATAATTTCTTATACTAAGTAAATCAACAGATTGACGTACCAAAATAAAAATATCAAGTAACGCAAGAGCGCAGTGCAAACGATGTTGTTAAACTGTATTATTATTATTATGCCATACATCAGAACAATACAACCAGAAACATTAAAATGTTAATGTAATGAAACAGTGCCAGAGGACAGTAACAAAATAAGTAATCTCGTAGGTATCTGTTCACTTCGAGAGGTCAGAACTCTCCGTCGTGCCTGCTCTTATTTCACCCCTCCCCTCACTGCAGCCGCCTACTCTCGCCGAGGCGCATCTCAAACAAGCCTATTAACAAATCTCAGGATGGCAGCTCTCTTCTCGCACCCTTGCCACGCGACAGGAGCATTAATTGGGAATATCTGCTGGCAGTGCTGCCAATTTAGCTACTTTGTAGCTATATTTAGCGACTTCCCCGCCCCTTTTGAGACTTTTTTCAAAAGTTTAGGGACAAATATAGCAACTTCTTGGATAAACCTTATCTAAGTTCTCATCTTGCCCACTGATCTACGTTCAGGCTTCCATGCGTCCATTTATCAGCAAATAACTCGGTACTAAGTCATCTCCTTTTTGAACTTTTGCCATCTGGTCGGCGTTACAGAGCACCGAATACCAGGACAGCTTGGCACAAGAACCGTTTCTTTCCCCAGGCAATCTACCTCATGAACAGTTAATGTTCTCCCATTGTGCAATTAAAGTACAGTATGTGCAATAACCTTATAATTATTTATCACCCTAAACCTTAGTACAGGGGTGGCGAACTCCGGTCCTGGAGAGCCGCAGCCCTGCAGAGTTCAGCTCTAACCCTAATGAAAACTCACCTGCCTGTAGCTTCCTAGTAACTGTTCAGACCTTGATTAGCTTGTTCAGGTGTGTTTGATTAGGGTTGAAGCAAAACTCTGCAGGGCTGCGGCTCTCCAGGACCGACGTTCGCCACCCCTGCCCTAGTACATCCCTACAACTTATTTTATTTTATTCTATTCCTATTCCATCTATACCACACCTGTACATACAATTTATTCTTTTTTTGTGGTTTATATTTATGCATGTGTATTTTATTCACATCTCATTTTTATTATCTGTGTGTTGTTGTTGTCTCCGTGTACTGGAAGCTTGAGACACTATAACAAATTCCTTGTATGTGCAAACATACTTGGCAATAAAGCTCTTTCTGATTCTGATTCTGATTCTACTTTGGAGTTAAAGTGATTACATGCTACATGCATTGTAAAAGTGGCTACATGCATTTTAAAGCTTTAAATACTCTAAGCTTTCAGATGATATCTATTTTTTGTTGATCAAGTTGATCAGTGGTTTGAAAAATATGATTAGTAATATTTTCGCAGAAGGGGGGTGTAAATTCGGTTTAGAGGGACTGCTCGGCGCTCAAAATTACATTCATTAAAAAGCTGTGATTATATCCTTTAAATTGATACCAATTTTGTATTATTCCATTTTGGGGTTGCTTAGTAATTTGATTATGAATTTTTCATGCTGGGGTTGGGGGGGGTGGGTTAAATGTGATAAAATGTGTCCTGATCTGACACGAGGCAAACAACTGAAAGCACTTTTAAATGTAAATAAATAAATAAATACAATTACCTTCAATGGGTCTTGGTACAAAGTGTGAAGAGGGTTTGGTTTTCTTCACACGGTTGCCTTTCATGACCTGACCCTCCTTGGTGAGGCCCAGGAACCAGGCTCGACCCGACTCCTGTTGACGGTACATGGTGGATGAGTAGATAACGTAGTAGTTCTCAAACACGGACTCCTTGAATTTACATTCAGGCGTGAACATCTCCTGAGGATAAAAAATAAATAAATAAATAAAACCACATGTCAATGAACTCATCCCATGATAGGTGGGAAAATGAGAAAGTGAGGTCAAATAGTCTCATTAGGGAGTCCCCAGGCAGGCTACCAGAGTTTGTATATGTGGCTTGAAGGACTATGAAAAGTGTGTGACTTTATGTCTGTGTACAAAAAAGTCACCGATCTGGGGGGTTGGATAGAGAGAGTCAGCAGGAGTTAGCATCTCTTATCTGCGTCTGGTGACATACTGTCATGCAGCAGATGCTATCTTGCTAGGGATGCTACAAAGGTAAATGTGGCTTGGGGGACTCTAACTAAAATTTATGAACTTTAGACCTCGACCTGTCCACAATGCACAGACTGACCCTGCACCTGGCTTCAAGAAGACTGTACTTTTAAATGCAGTTTGACCTTAGAGTCCTAAAGAAAAGGTTGGCGAGCATATTTATATCAGTAGTGTGAAATAAGAACCTGCACAAATGGTGATCTGTTGTAACTGTTTAACTGACATAACACATCCAGTATACATTTTCTAGATTGAAAAAGTTAAAAAAAAAAATTTTTTTATCTTGCTGTAGGTCTTTACAGTGTATTTGCATAATTCTTATTTACACATTTACATTTATATATTTTTTTCTTATTTTAAAATGCATTTAGTACAATTTTATGGTTACACACTATATGTACACAATACAAAGTACAAATAATTTCAGCTTGTTACAATGCTTATTTAGCTGAAAATCAGGTTCAGAACAGGATTTAGAAAATTAAATGGCCTAAATCTAACAAGTGAAAAGAAAAAAAATTAAAAGAATGGGTAATAAATAGTATTTTTTTCTCCTGGCATTTTCAGGAATAGGAAAATCCTCTCTGGGTCAGAATAAATAAAATAAATGCAGACAGACAGATAGATAGATAGATATGTACACTTTACTTTTTGCATTTCATTCAGTCAGCAGCTTTCTCAACAACTCTGAGATGCCACTTTTTGCAGTGGCTCTGCCCTGGCCTCCAGGACCTTCAGCGTCACCCGGTCCAGCCAGCTCTTCAGCTCCGCCTGGATCTCCACCACCATTGGCTCTGTCTCATTCACTTGTCGCCGTGGTTCTGCCAGCCAAGCTTTAGCCCTTTCTACTCCCTCCTTTGCTTTCATCTTGGGACTAGGGTTCCACCATGGCTTCTCCCGCCACCTTCTCTGCCATAGCTGATCCTGCCTCTGTCTTTTCCATAGTTTATCCTGCCTTTGACTCATTCCTGGCCCCGTCTGACCTGTATCCCTGCTCTACATCCTCCTACAGAGCCCCAACCCTTCGATCTCATTTGGACTATGAAGGTTTTAACAAACCTTCACTCCCTGTGAATAGATCCAGCACATTTTATTCAACATTTGCAACCAAGCTGTGACACCTACATCATATTCTGGGGTTCCCTTACACAAAGCACTCTTCAAAAACAGCACTGACCACATGCTTCTAACCACAGGTCAAGAGCTGTAGTTCTAGCCACACACGTTTGAGATGCAGTTTGCAAATGTTTGTTGAAACTATGATTTTTGGAAACAACATCTTTGTAATATGTTGGTTCTGACGGTGAGAAGTTTGGAAGGATCTGGGACTCTGTATGTTATGTGTATGTTCTTTTGTTCTGTGGTTCCATGAGCAAAAATGACATTTTAAATTACATACTGTACTTCCAGGAGTCTAGTGCCAACAGCTACCATTGCAATCAATGGACGTGCTCTCCAGGTATTGTAGACCACCTTAGTTTGAATTCAGCAGTTGAATGCACTTAGTAAAATCAAAACTCATTTCAATCTTTAGCAGAGTTAAGAAGTGTAATACAAACAGCCAAATGAAGCCAACAAGGACAAATAAGGCAAAACAGCAGAATGAAGCAGAAGGTAGTTAAAATGAGTAAGAATGGGAAAAAACCTGAATAAATGCACCACAGAAGACAGACATTTAAATAACCAAAGGGCAGACATGTTGAGTTTGCAGAATGACTAAAAATATGGAGAAAAAGCCTAATACCTTGATGAATGTGAGACTATTAATGGTGGAGTGCATGTGTAATATAACAAAGGCCTTGTGAGAACCTGACACATCTGGTGTAAAAGAATATAAAGGAAGATGAATGTATGTGAGTCTAGATTAGGCAACTGCGTAAAATGAATTTTTATTCCTGAGTTGTCTGTCTGACAGGTCATTACTATTCAAAGGATAAGGTCGGCAGTGTCTAGACAGCTGCTTCATTCACATTGGGAGTCTGGAAAGGACACAGTTCCATCTCAGTGAGTGAAGGAAAAGTAAAGGACAGCATTTTATGTCCACATAATATGATGAATAAGTGATATTTATCCAAAATCTTAAATTAATTTCACATAACATTTAATAATTGTTACTCTCTGTAATGTTGAATTGTCAGTTTAATTAATATAAAACCTTACATGTTATTTTTTTATGAAATAGCAATGCTTATCTACACAGACTGCAATCAGTCATCCAGGTAATAGTGTTTAAGGTCCCATATTGTCAAAACTTAAATTTCCTGGCTTTTTTCTCGATAACGGAGGTCTACATTCTAAAAAAAAATGGTTCTTTAAAGTTTCTTTACATGCAGTAATGGTTTTATTTAGAACCATAGCATTCTGAAGAACCCTTTTATGCTGAAATGGTTCTTTGTGTTAGAGTTTAGGGTTCTTTATTCCCGCCCTTTTGTTTTTCAAATCTGTAACTGTCAAAGCATCTCATTACTGATTTTCTGGAGCTCAGTGAATCAACTACAGACTGTTAAAACACTCTCAACAGGTAAATGATTTCATTCTTAAATTTAAATACAAATTTAACTTTAAAAATGTAACTGGTTTCCAAGCAAACATGTTCTTATCTTGTTTTTTCAGTTTTTGGGCACATATAAGTGTGTGCAGCTCTGCTAAGCTGTGGAAACTTCTCTCCTCTTCTCCACTAAGTTAAAGAGACAATGAATTTATAATTCATATTGTTAGATTTTTAAAAATTATTACTTGGTTTTATGTATAAACATACCCAGTCACAAAATATAATAATATAAAAACTCTCCCATGACTTTATATCACTTTTTTCTTTTAGGATTATGAAGGGCTCACATACTGTCCATTTTTGCTTTTGGCCTTCATAAACATAATTGTTTTTACATAAACACATGGACACACTGTAACTCTAAACTCAATTGTGTATTTCAGATGTATTACATCCCACAACCTCATCATCTGCAGAGAAAAATCGCCACATAATCACACCAAAATGATGGACTTAAAGGCATCGTATGGATTGGATTATGATTGTTTCACTGAAACTTGGTCTTCATCACATCTATTTTTTGTTCTTATTTTGTGTTTTATTTCTTAATGTATTTATTCATGTTCAATGTCAATTGTCATTCATTAATGTATTAAGTTAATAACTGTTGAGCACTGACACTTTTGCATGTCAATAAAAACATACTTAATTCACACAACATGCTGCTGTTGTGGTTATTGTTGTTTTAATGTAAAACCCTGACCAAGGCTACACTCTAAGATGCCTCATTACTGATTTTCTGGAGCTCAGCCATCCAACTACACAGACTGTCAACACACTCTCAACAGGTAAATAATTTCTTTCTTAAAATGTCTATCAGTTATAACTTTCAAATGCTAATTGGTTTCCTATGTCTTTTCTCTTTTTAGTTTAAGTGTGACCAGCTCTATTCAGGTAAGGATACTCTTTTAGTCTCCTCTTCTTCACTAAGTACGTAACAAAGATATAGAATTTATGGTCCATTTTGTTAGATATTTTTTATTACTAGGGTTTATGCATAAACATACCCAGCTATCCCATGACGTTATATTACTTTTTCCTTTTAACATTGTAAAGTGCTCACATACTACCTTTGGCCTTCATAAACAATTGTTTTCACATAAACAAATGAAAGGAGACAAACTATATATAAACTCAATTGTGCATTCCAGATGCTGTCACATCCTACAACCTCATCATCTGCAGAGAGAAACTGCCATTCAATCACACCAAAATACAGAGAATGATTAACTTAGAGGTATCATAGAGGATTGTGAAGATATTTTACTGGAGCTTGGTCTTCAATACACTATTTTATGTTCTATTTTGTTTTACTTCTTTAAGCATTTATTTATGTTCAATGTCCATTGTCATTCATTATTGTATTCTGCTAATAACTGTTGTTAGAACACTGTCATTTTTGCTGCAATTTCACATGTCATTAAAAATAAAAAATAAAATTATCTAATTGACACGTTGTTGTTGTTGTTGTTGTTGGTGATGATGATGTTGATTTTATGTAAAACCCTAATAGACACGTCAAGATATTATAAGACCAGAGGGGTAAAAACAATATTAATAAATAAGATATACAAATAATACTAATATTAATGATATTAATATACTAATATTAATGAAAAACTATCAGTAAAAAGGTTATTTATAACACCATTAAGGTCCTATATAGCATTTTCAAAGCATGGGTCTATATGGAACCCTATAAAAAAAGGTTCTATTTAGCACTAAAAAGGGTTCTGCTATTGTTACAAGCCGAAGAACCCTTTTCTGGTACTGTTTAGAACCATTTTTCTTAAGAGTGAGGGGATATTTAACTACCATACAAGTTTCAAAACAGTCAGTCCACAGTAAAATGCACACAGCCTGCATAAAGTAGCTGTGATTTTTCACGAACCGTTGTGACTTCCGTAAAAAAGTTGATGTCAGAACTACACAGTCACCGCCTTCAGTCACCACCCCGAGCACCGCCCACCATCCCACTCTCCTTTTGCCAAACCCCCAGACAACATTGTGTTCATGCTATTGCTGAGCAACAACAACACGGAAACATGTCGAAAAGGTTAACTTTAACCACGAAACCAGATCGGCCAACCTGTAACGTAACGTTACACTCTCACTCAAAGGATGGACGATCTGACAGGGTTGTTACTATGAGGTGGATCACATCTAACGTGTATAGTAAAGACAAACTCACTGTGTCTATCTAGTCATGATGAAGATGTATATACATTTCAATTTCAGCAGGAAACTATTTTTACAGCTACATTATTGTTCCAGCCACAATTAATCACAACAATGTATATACAATTACAAATGATTATATATAAATCGTCAGTTTGTTGTTTTACACACATGCACACAGACATTATTTCATACACGACATAGTCGTGAGATGCAAGAAACATAGATATATGGCAAGAAATCTGTAGACGTGCCCATAACAACAAAAGACAATACTTTATTGAACCTTTTCTGATAAGAAATGTGCGCTGCAAACGCGAGCATGTTTGACGATCGTTTCTGTCCAGTTTGCTCGTTTTATCGCGTTTAACCACAGCTGAATTATCCCTTTAATGTTTTTTTCAAAGGTGCCAAAATATTCCGTGGTACCTTTGTAAATCAAGTCAATCATTCACAACACATCCAAGTACATTGCTTATAATGGTTAACACTAGAGGCAGTAAAACTGACAACTTTTATTCCTATTCACATAAAGTATGATTTACAGGTACAGAGTTTTGATTTAAAAAGGCAAAGTTTTACACAATTGCTTGCAGAATATTATGTTATGTCTTAAAAAAATGTTAACATCCTGCGCGATTTGAAAACTGATACTTTTGAGCATTAGCGTCACATTTACAGCTTCATATGCATGAGTTTTTGAATTCAGTTGGTTTACTCAGTAGCTCATGATACAGCGTTGCACTTGAGAGATGAAGAGCTCCGGAACGAACCCCGTGAATCTATGGTTCAATAAAACAGTTCAAATATGCATAAGGAAGTTAAAATTGCACGGCTGCATCAACAAATTCGTTTTCATATCACTTTTGCATTTGTTAACACTATCGGGTAGGTTTAGGGTTGGGTTTGGTACAGGGGATATTTCCAACACGATAGAGCATTAACCTTTAGCGACACTCCCCGGATTTTTTAATTCTGAACAACCGTAATACGTACCTCAGACAGCGTAATAAAAATGGTGTTGCAGAAATATATTTAGAGGCAAATATTTCCAATGAGCCTGGGTTGCATTAATTAAAGATACATGCATTTGAAATACAGAGAGAGTTGCGGTTACCACTGTGTTGTCAAGTAGGTCACAGTGAAAGCATGATAAATAATGGAGAATGACTCCTTACTATAGAGCTAGACCCAAACTCCCACATAAACCAGCAGTTAACATTACAAACCAACGTCCCTCCGGATGACTAACACAAAAGCTATGAGCTAAAATGTCTCTTTGAATGCACTACATGCCTGCAGCAAATATTGACCACTTGTAAACTGTTTTGTTTATATTACCTTTTTTATCTACAGTAGCAGTATTAACTAGATAAAAAAGTTAGTCAAGACAAACTTTAAGTTGGCTTGAGAAAGCCGGACCAGAAAGTTTGAAAAAGTTTGAAAAGTTTAAGAAGTTTAAAAAGTTTTAAGTTTGATGGTTTTCAGTCTGAAATAGTTTGAAGTTTAAAGTAGGTTTAAAAGCTTAAAGTTTGAAAGTTTTGAAGGCAATACAGTCTGTCAGAGATGGATAGATAGATAGATAGATAGATGATAGATAGATAGATAGATAGATAGATAGATAGATAGATAGATAGCATGTTGCTAGCATGATTAACATGTTTCTAGATGTTGGTAGCACGATTAACAACTGACTAGCATGTCACTAGCATGTTTATAGCATGATTAACAAGTGACTAGCATGTTGCTAGCATGATTAGCAAGTTAGTAGCATGTTGCTAGCATGATTAACAAGTGACTAGCATGT
>NW_015506933.1:132383-151119 GCF_001515645.1 Sinocyclocheilus grahami
GAAGGTCGCATTCGGAGTGTCCTACTTGCTTTTCTGAAATGAGACAGCCTCGATGACGTATGCAGCCTTCGAACGCGACCTCCGGAGGACGCAGCCTTCTAAATGAGACACAGCTTACAGTCAGATAGATAGATAGATGAGTTTGAATGGGTTACAAATAGTACATAGAAAGGAAGTCTGATTGAGTGTAATGGGCTTCAGTGTGTTTAGATTTGAATTTTGACAGTTGGAGTTTGACGGAATGTTCAGGTGAGCAGAGACTTTTCAATTCAAGTCTATGGGATTTTTATGATTTTTAATATTTCATTTTTATGAAAACCGTAAGTCCGATCAGTTAGAAAAGATATAGCACACCCGGCCAGATCAGTCTGAAGAGCTGGGCTGAGTTTGGAGTCTGTAGAGTTAAAGCTCTAGGAGGAGTAGCAGTCAGAAATTTTAGTCTCAGAAAAAGAATAATAATAATAACTAGATAAAAAAGTTTGTCACGACAAACTTTAAGTTGGCTTGAGAAAGCCGGACCAGAAAGTTTGAAAAAGTTTGAAAAGATTAAAAAGTTTAAAAAGTTTTAAGATTGATGGTTTTCAGCCTGAAATAGCAAAGTTTGAGTATTTTGAATGCAATACAGTCTGTCAGAGATGATAAATAGATAGATAGATAGATAGATAGATGTAGATAGCATGTTGCTAGCATGATTAGCAAGTGACTAGCATGTCGTTAGCATGATTAACATGTGACTAGCATGTTGTTAACATGATTAACAGGTGACTAGCATTTCGTTAGCATGATTAACAAGTTACTAGTATGTTGCTAGCATGTTTCTAGCATGATTAGCAAAGTGACTAGCATGTTGCTAGCATCATTAGCAAGTTACTAGCATGTTTCTAACATGATTAGCATGTGACTAGCATGTTGTTAGCATGATTAACAAGTGACTCGCATGTCGTTAGCATGATTAGCAAGTTACTAACATGTCGCTAGCATGTTTCTAGCATGATTAGCAAATAAATAGCATGTTGCTAGCATCATTAGCAAGTTACTAGCATGTTGCTAGCATCATTAGCAAGTGACTAACATGTCGTTAGCATGATTAACAAGTGACTAGCATGTTGCTAGCATGTTTCTAACACGATTAGCATGATACTAGCATGTTGCTAGCATGATTACAACGTGACTAGCATGTTGCTAGCATCATTATTACGTAACTAGCATGTCACTACTATGATTAGCAAAGTTACTAGCATGTCGCTAGCATGTTTCTAGCATGATTAGCATGCTACTAGCATTTTGCTAGCATGATTAAAAAGTGACTAGCATGTTGTTAGCATTATTAGCAAGCGACTAGTATGTCGTTAGCATGATTAGCAAGTTACTAGCATGTTGTTTGTACGTTTCTAGCATGATTAGCATATCGCTAGGATAGATAGAAATAGTCAGATGATAGATAGATAGATAGATGGAAATAGTCAGATAGATAGATAGATAGAAATAGTCAGATAGATAGATAGATAGATAAATGAGTTTGAATGGGTTAGAAATAGATAGTCTGATTGAGTCTAATGGGCTTTAGTGTGTTTAGATTAGAATTTTGACAAAATGGATTAAATTAATTATTTTCCTCAAAATCCTACAAACAATACACCATAATGACAACGTTAAAGAACTTTGCTTGAAATCTCTGCAAATTTATTAAAAATAAATGGAAAAAAAAATCACATGTGCATAAGTATTCACAGCCTTTGCTCATTACTTTGTTGAACCACCTTTTACACTGATTACAGCCTCAAGTCTTTTTGAGTATGATGCTACAAGCACGGCACACCTATGTTTGGGCAGTTTCTCCCATTCTTCTTTGCAGGACCTCTCAAGCTCCATCAGGTTGGATGGGGAGTGTTGGTCCACATCCATTTTCAGATCTCTCCAGAGATGTTCATTCGGGTTCAAGTCTGGGCTTTGGCTGGGACACTCAAGGACATTCACAGAGTTGTCCCGTAGCCACTCCTTTTTTATCTTGTCTGTTTGCTTAGGGTCGTTGTCCTGTTGGAAGATGAACCATCGCCCCAGTCTGAGGTCCAGGTTTTCATCAAGGATGTCTCTGTACATTGCTGCATTCACCTTTCCCTCGATCTTGACTAGTCTCCCAGTTCCTGCCGCTGAAAAACATCCCCACAGCATGATGCTGCCACCACCATGCTTCACTGAAGGGATGGTATTGGGCAGGTGATGAGCGGTGCCTGATTTCCTCCAGACATGACGCTTGTCAAAGAGTTCAATCTTTGTTTCATCAGACCAGGCAATTTTGTTTCTCATGGACTGAGAGTCCTTCAGGTGCCTTTTTGCAAACTCCAGGCAGGCTGTCATGTACCTTTCACTTCCGTCTGGCCACTCTACCATACAGGCCTGATTGGTGGAGTGCTTCAGAGATGGTTGTTCTCCTGGAAGGTTCTCACTGGAGCTCCGTTAGAGTGACCATCAGGTTCTTGGTCACCTCCCTGACTACCCTTACGAAAAATAAGTTTATTCAAGTGTGCTGTTAGTATAATTCTTTTAAACTAAAAATAGGAAAGTATACTTTTAGTCTACTTTTTATGTACTTCTCAGAAATATACTAAAATTACATTTAAGTATACTTGACTTATACTGAGGAAAAAGTCTAAATATATTTGAGCTATACTTGTGCTCCTAGAATCCGTGTTTTCATTGTAATACGGTAGGGGGCACTAGTACACATCTTCTGTACAGAATTTCCAAAAAACACAAGTGAAGAAGAAACCGAAACAACAGATGCTTCCACATGTAATCTAACACGATCATCAGACATAAAACAGCATCAAAACTGTGTAACCTTATGAAATAAAATGTCGACCAATGAAGAGGTAATAATGATTGTCAAGCTTTGGGGTATTGATCGACTCCATCTACGTTTTGATTATCATTCTGAATCCAATTTATTGTCTTTTTTCAGCTTTTAGTTCAAAATGTTGTTTATTTCGTTATTTTTTATTTATGAAACTTACCCACATTCAAGTGTTTAAAAAAAGAATGCATGAAGCTTGAATAAATTGTTTTTGTTTACAAGCAGATACTCTGTTCTTTCTTTTGATGATTTGTATGTTCAGATATTCAAATAACAAAACATATACAAATTAATACCTAAATACTTAAGGTATGATGTAAAGTTCACTTAAAGAAAACTTACGAGTATACTTGCAGTATAAAACTACTAAACTAGTAGTTTACTGAGACTACTTCAAAGTGTACTAAAAATGCTACGAGTATCTAATTAGTAAACTATCAGTATACATATTAGTTCACTTTTAGTATAGTTTCAGTACAAGCTAAAAACATTGATGTAAACTAGTTGTGTACTCAGTTTACTACTGTTATACTTAAAGTATATTTAAAAGTATACTTTTACATACTAGAAAGTGGGCCAATTTAGTCCCAAGGAGTATTGAAATAGTACACTTACAAGTATACTACTAGGACACTGATATTTGTATAATTATTACATAAAGTATACTTAAAAATATGCTTGAACTTTACTTAAGTATACTTAATAAAATAAACTTGAAGTATACTACATTTTGGTAAGGGTAAGGTCCTTCTCCCCAATCTTTCAGTTTGGCCGGGCGGCCCGCTCTAGCAATCCTGTCTCGATGGTCTACAGACAATTCCTTGGACTTCATGGCTTGGTTTGTGCTCTGACATGCACTGTTAACTGTGGGAGCATATATATATAGGAATTTACCACAGGTGGACTCCAGCCAAGTTGTAGAAACATCTCAAGGATGATCAGTGGAAACAGGATGCACCTGAGCTCAATTTTGAGTGACATGGCAAAGGCTGTGAATACTTATGTACATGTGATTTTTTTTTAATATAAATTTGCAAAGATTTCAAACACACGTCTTTCACATTGTCATTATGGGGTATGTTTGTAGAATTTTGAGGAAAATAATGAATTTCATCCATTTTGGAATAAGGCTGTAACATAAAATGTGGAAAAAGTGAAGCACTGTGAATACTTTCCGGATGCACTGTAAGGATGCCATTGAGGCCGGAGTTGATGGATTGTTTATTATAAAAGTTTTTATAATGTGATGTATTAATGGATATTATATGGATATTATTGAGGCCTGAGATAACATGTTCTTTATAAAAGTTTCTTGTAATGTGACATGTTAACAAAGCTAGAACATTTTACCTGCAACATTTTAAGGATGTTTTGAGAATGTTGTTGAGGTAGCAGTTTATATTATATTGTCAATAAAACATTGGCACAATGTTTCAAGATAACAAAGGAAGAACATTCTTTCAGCCACATTAGGAAAATGTTATATGGATATCATTGAGGCCTGAGATAACAAAATGTTCTTTATAAAAGTTTCTTGACATGTTAGCAAAGCTGGAACATTTGACTTGCAACATCTTGAGGATGTTTTTTTAGGTGACAGATTGTACAATGTTGTCAATAAAACATTGGCACAATGTTTCAAGATAACAAAAGAAGAACATTCTGTCACATTAGGAGAACGTTATAAGAACATCATTGAGGAGATGGTGTAATGTTTTTTATAAAATGCTTTGGAAAGCAACACTCTAAAAAAAGAATGTTCTTTAAAGGTCCATTACATGTAGAAACAGCTCTTTTTAGAACCGTTTACATGTAGATGTAGAAACATGTAGAAACAGCTCTTTTTAGAACTGTATCCTGCTGATGAACCTTTTATATGGTTCTTTAAAGGTCCTTTACATGTAGAAACAGCTCTTTTTAGAACCGTATCCTGCTGATGAACATTTTATATGCTGAGACGGCTGTTTCTTTGTTTTAGAGTTCAGGGTTATTTTTTCCCGCCTTTTTGTTTTTCAAATCTGTAACTGTCAAAGCTGCATCATTACTGGTTTTCTGGAGCTCAAGACAGACTTTCAACACACTCTTCAGAGGTAAATGATTAATTTCTTAAAATTTCTATAAATTTTACCTTTCAAATTGTAACTAGTTTCTTGCCAATCATGTCCTTTTCTCTTTTTAGTTTAACAGAAAATGTATGTGACCAGCTCTGTTCAGTTAAGTTCATGTTCAGTCATAAACAGTGTTGGGCAGTAACACATTACTTAGTAACGCGTTACTGTAATTTGATTACTTTTTTTAGTAACGGAGTAATTTAACGCGTTATAATTTTCTAAATAGTAATTAGCGTATAGTTACAAGCCGAGGTCTCTATACGTTACTGCCACGTTACTGTCACGAATTCGGTTCATGGACTTCCGTTTATTCACCACCAGATGTCACACTTTCCATTACATTGATTCTCGCACTACACAAACTGTTGCATAGCACCCCGACTACATTTCCCATCATTCTTGAACTCTCTGATGAACTCTCTGTCTGTCTGATGAACTCTCTGTCTGTCTTGTTCTAGCCAAGGAGGCCGTCAGTGAACGAACTGCCTGTTCTGTTCCGGCCAAGGAGGTCATCTGGGAACTCTTTGTCTGTCCTGTCATGGCTATGGAGGCCGTCTGGGAATCCTCATCCTGTCCTGTCACGGTTATGGAGGCCGTTTGTGAACTTTTGTCTTGTCCCGACCCAGCCAGGGAGGCTGCCCCTGAATGCTCAGTCGGACTATTCTTGTTTTGCCCGCCATATACCTGTTTGACCCTGCCTGTTTACCACGTTTCTCTATTAAAAGCTTGCAGATGGATCCACACGTCTCACGTCTCGTCAGCCCCGTTACAGTTACATTGCTGACAGAATGCAGTGTTTTATAATCTAGAAATTGTAAAAAGGGTGTAGCACATGCCGAGTCTAGTGCCAGTGGATTAGAGACCTGCTCTCCCGCAAGACCAGACGCAACAGAGTGCGGCGCGGGACAAGATGGGCGAGTGCTGGTGCGGGCGGGTAGACACTCGTGTGTGTGCGGGATGCGGGAGAATAAAAAGATTCACGGGACTCTCGCAAAATAGAAATATCTAAACATAAAATATCTAAAACAAATAAATTGTTATTCATCTATTGCACAAAAGCAACATGAACTAATATAAAATATAAACGATTAACAGGTTAACACGTATGCAGACTTTCTATTTAGGCTAACAAGTGTTTGCAGCATTGAGCAATGCAGTGCTGAAGTTTGCGTGCTCACGAATCCTTTCATTATAACACACGAACTGTAGGCATTATGAAAGATTCATTATGCATATATGTATTGTGTTATAACAGAGATTTGTGAGATTGTGATAAACTGAGATGTCTTTTAGAGATTATAAATGCAGCGCTCCTTGCTGGCATTCTGCCATGTCAAACCATTGACGCAGCAGCCGCTTGCTTTAGTTAAAACTAACAGTGTTCTGTGAATGATCATGCTTTTAATAACAAATATTTATCGGGAGCGTGTATGCTGGGATTTCATAAATTTCATGGGAAAAAAGTAACTTAACTAGTAATGTAATTAATTACTAATTACTTTTGAAATAAAGTAATTAGAACGGTAACGTGATTACTTTTAAAAGGAGTAATCAGTAATTTGATTACATTTTCAGAGTAACTTGCCCAACACTGGTCATAAATAACATTAAAGTTATCCCATGACGTTATATCTCTTTTTCTTTTAACATTATAAAGGGCTCATATACTGTCAATTTTTTCTAATTGTTTTACATAAATAACGGGACACATTATAACTCTAAACTCAGCTGTGTATTTCAGAAGCTGTCACATCCTACCACCTCATCATCAGCAATGAGAAACATAAAGATGTACATAAAGACATTGTGAAGATATTTCACTTGAACTTGGTCATTAATTACTTAATTAATTCCATATCATGTTGAGTGTCAACTGATATTTATTAATGTTTTCAGCTAATAACAGTTGTTTGAGCACTGTAATATTTTCCTACACTTTGCCATGTCAATAAAAAATAAATAAATGTATATAATTGACATATGCTGTTTGTTTATTTATTTATTCATTCATGTAAAACCTAAATAGAAGCCACAATATATTATACAATCAGATAGAGGGGTGAAAATTAATATGAATAAATAATACAAATCTTAATAATTTAAAGATATTTACTGATATTAATTGAAAATAAATTGTAACACCAGGTCATATAAACTTGTCAAAGCACAGTTCTTTATGGAACCTTATTAAAAAAGAGTTCTATTTAGAACCAGAAAGGGTTCTGCTATTGTTAAAAGTCAAAGAACCCAATTTGGTACTGTTTAGAACATTTTACCGGCAACATTTTGAGGATGTTGTTGAGAAAACAGATTATAGGAATGTTCGCAATAAAATATTGGCACAATGTTCCATAATAATAGAGGAAGAACATTCTCTCAGCCACATAAGGAAAATGTTATGAGGATATCATTGAGGCCTGAGATGACTAAATGTTCTTGAAAAAAAACTTTCTTGTAGTGTCACGTGTTAAAGCTAGAACATTACTAAAGTGGCTTCTGCCTTGAGTGGTCAGCAGAAGTCAGCTGAATTGCAGGGTCTCGATTACAAAAGGAAGAAAAAGTCTGGCATTTGGCAACAGTTCTGTACGGTGCTACGGTGGCCACGACATAACTCGTGGGAACGTGATAATATGTCGTGGCACGAGATATTAATTAATGGGAACGTCATTTTAACTCGTGGGAACGTGATATTATATCATGGCCACGAAATAATTTTGTCAAGGTAACGACATTCTTATGTTGTGACAGGGGCGCCGCTAAGGGGGGGAAGTTAGGATGATTCTAAGAGCCCACACACTTTTGGGGCCCCCAGAGATCTGTTTTATTAGCAGTAACAGTACTAGTAGAAATGAAATAGAAATTATATATGTATCTACCAAAGAGTTACAAATAAAACAAAATTACGGCTTATTTCTGCATTTCCGGCAAAATTACCCCCCCCTCCCCCCATTCACTGCATGGTTCCGTCCCGTCTTATGTAGCCTAGCGTGAGATCAGATGGTAAACTGTCTTCGAGTTCGATGAAGATGTATAAGTCCGGTCATCAAAAGATCTAAATATTTGTGGATTGTAAACAAATGGAAAATCGACAAACTTGTGCTGCAATTCTATGGATGTTTTGCCCACCAGGTCTTCGAGCCAGTCACATGACTGAAAACTATGAATTGTAGCCTCTAAATTTGATAATGCTCAACACCATCAATTTACCAGTTGCTGATTGCAATGCAGATATTTTCAAATAGGATGCACATCTCGACCACAGGACATCTCTGTTCATGGTATGTAAACACTCAATTCTATGTTTTAAAATATTGCCCTGGTCACACTGAGCCAATGTTTATTCTGATGACTTAAGTGTGATTGATCACGCTGTAGCTAGTATGAGTAACAAATGCTTTCTCTGTGTCCAGATTTGATTACAATAATAATAACTGACACTTCAAATCAACATTTCAATTTCAACTTTTACTAAATGTAGTCTTTAATAATGTCTGAAAATATATCAATGGATAACCTGATACAAGTAACGTGCTTTATGTCTTAAGTTCTCACTCTGCAGCAAACGGTTTATATGTATTTAAATATAGGGCTATACAGTCATCTAGAGGTTACACCCTGATAATGCAGATGATAAATGGTGCATTTATAATATTGCTTATTGATGCAATGATTTTATTTCGTAAAATCCCTTTAAAATAATACAAATATTAAAGAAAAAAAAATATTATTGAGCTAAAATCACAAAAGCACAAATATATATTCGTTCTCATATAACTCTGTCTTCATTAATTTGTATGTTCATCTATAAGTGTTTGGGCTGTTTAATATTAGGATTTTGTTTAAAAATTTGTAAGTGTTTTGTCTTGTTTTCTCATTAGATTTCAGCGTGGTTGTCGTTGCTAGGAAACATTGTTTCACTTACTGTGTTTTACCCTGGTAAATACGTGCTCAAGTCGCGTTTGTTCTCGTGTTTATCGTGGGACTTTCCAGTTTTGGTTTGCCAAATAGTAAGGCTGACTTCAATAACGAGTACTCAGGCAAGTATAAAATTGGTTAGTTCACCGCGGCAGCCCGCGTGTGAAGACCGACGAGTGTAAAGACCATCGACTCTACCTGTGCGACTCCACCTAGCAAGGACACCGACAACACACTTTGGGAAAGTAATGAAAAGTATTGCTTTTCTCCCCTTTCTTTACTTTTCTTTACTCTTTATACAGCTTGTTCTCATCTACTTGTTTAGGACAATTGCACTCACTATGTGCTTTCAAATCTCTATTATTACTACTAACACTCGGAAATCACGCACTGTATGTTGGAGGCAGGCCAATCCAAATAATCTACGGCCTGTCCTTCTGTCCTCTACTACTTTACTCTCTATTCCAATTGGTCTCTGGAACTGCCAGTCTGCTGTTAACAAAGCAGAATTAATTTCTTCTATTGCTACTCATTCCGGTCTCAACCTCACGGCCCTAACTGAGACTTGAATCAAACCTGAGGACACTGCCACCCCTGCAGCCCTCTCCACTAATTTAACTTTTTCCCACACCCCTCGCATGATTGGGAGGGGTGGAAGTACTGGTCTCCTTCTCTCAAATGAATGGAAATTTGATCTTGTACCATCTCTTACAGGCAACAGTTCATTTGAATCACATGCAATTACTATTACCCACCCTCTTAAAATCCACTTTGTAGTTGTTTATCGTCCCCCAGTTCAATTGGGCAACTTCTTGGAGCAGTTGGATGTGTTACTATCAAACTTTCTTGAGGATGGTACTCCGGGTACTGCTTTCACCTAGAAAACCCCCAGGCTGCTGACTTCAAAACTCTGCTCGCCTCATTTGATCTCAAGCGAGTGTCTACTATGGCTACTCACAAATTGGGTAATCAACTGGACCTCATCTACACACGCTATTGCTCCACTGACAACACTTTAGTTACTCCACTGCACACCTTAGGCCACTTCCTCATCACTTCTAACATCACACTAACTCCTGACACAGCACACACTCCTCCGCAGGTCACCTTTCGACATAACCTATGCTCTCTCCCTCTTGCCTATCCTCTATGGTTTCATCCTCACTTCCTTCACCCTCTCAGTTTTCAGCACTAGACATAAAACAGTGCTACTGACACTCTTTGTCACTCCACTCTAACATCTTGCTTAGACAACTTTTGCCCACTTTTGCTCCACTGACAACACTTTAGTTACTCCACTGCACACCTTAGACCACTTCCTCATCACTTCTAACATCACACTAACTCCTGATACAGCACACACTCCTCCGCAGGTCACCTTTCGACATAACCTATGCTCTCTCCCTCTTGCCTATCCTCTATGGTTTCATCCTCACTTCCTTCACCCTCTCAGTTTTCAGCACTAGACATAAAACAGTGCTACTGACACTCTTTGTCACTCCACTCTAACATCTTGCTTAGACAACTTTTGCCCACTTTCATCCAGACCAGCATGCACTCCCCCTCTGCCCCCTGCCTGTCCAATGTTCTCTGTGAACATCGCTCTAAACTCAGGACTGCAGAGAGCAAATGGCGCAAATCAAAAACTCTACCAACCTTAGTGTGTATCAGTCACTCCTCTCTTACTTCTCTGCAAATGTCTCCACTGCTAAAACGACATACTACCACAAAAAAAAAACTGTTCTGACTCTCGCACACTTTTCTAAACTTTCTCTTCTATTCTCTGTCCTCCCCCTCCTCCTTCATCAACTCTTACAGCTGATGACTTTCCTACTTATCCTTTCCAATCATCCTACTACTTGTCCACTTGATCCTATCCCCACTCACCTCCTTCAGGCCATTTCTTCTTCAGTCATACCTTCGCTTACTCACATTATCAACAGCTCTCTTCACACTGGTACATTTTCCACAGCATTGGAAAAAACCCTCTCTAAATCAAGCACTTTTAGAAAACTACAGACTTGATCCCTTCTTCCATTCATTGCAAAGACACTTGAGCGAGTTGCTCAACTAACTCTCTATGTTTCTTGCACAGAACAACCTCCTGGACAGTAACCAATCTGGCTTCAAAAGCGGCCACTCAACTGAGACTGCTCTGCTTTCGGTTACTAAAGCCCTGAGACTGGCAAGAGCAGCTTCCAAATCCTCAGTACTCATCTTGCTGGATCGGCCTGCTGCTTTTGACACCATTAACCACCAGATCCTCCTGTCCACCCTCAGAAAGATGGGCATCTCAGGAAACACACTCCTGTGGTTCAAGTCCTACCTCTCAGGTAGGTCCTACAGGGTGTCTTGGAGGGGTGAGGTTTCTAAGTCACAACTTCTTGCTACTGGGGTTCCTCAAGGCTCAGTGCTTGGACCACTTCTCTTCTCCATCTACATGTCGTCATTAGGATCTGTCATTCAGAAGCATGGCTTTTCTTATCACTGCTATGCTGATGACACTCAACTCTACTACTCATTCCAACCAGATAATCCGACGGTAGCTGCTCGCATTGCAGCCTGTCTGAGAGACATTTCTAGCTGGATGAAGGACCATCACCTTCAGCTCAACCTTACTAAGACAGAACTGCTTGTGGTTCCAGCAAACTCATCGTTTAATCACAACTGCTCTATACAGCTGGGTTTGTCAACCATAACTCCTTCCAGGACAGCCAGAAACCTAGGAGTTGTGATCGATGATCAGTTAAGCTTCACAGACCAAATTACTACAATGGCCCGGTCCTGCAGATTTGCCTTGTACAACATTAGGAAGATAAGACCCTTCCTGTCAGATCAAGCCGCATAACTTCTTGTCCAAGCTCTTGTTCTCTCCAGACTGGACTATTGTAATGCTCTCTTTGCGGGCCTTCCCGCATGTACTATCAAGCCTCTGCAACTGATCCAGAATGCAGCAGCGAGAGCACAAAATCACTCTCATGGACCTTTTCCTGGACTGTGTCCAGCTGGTGGAATGACCTCCCGATCTCAATTCGGACAGCTGAGTCTTTAGCCATTTTCAAAAAACATCTAAAGACACATCTTTTTCACCAGTACCTGACCAACTAATACTAGCGCTTACCTATTCTATTCTATTCTATTCTATTCTATTCCATTTTATTATATATTAAAAAAACTAGCTACGTGTACTGTGCTAGACTAACTGAGACTTGTCATGGCACTTGTATACTGTTGTTGTTCTCTCGTTGGTCTGATTGCTTCTATTGTTCTCATTTGTAAGTCACTTTGGTCGGTTAAATGATTAAATGTAAATGTAAAATCCTCCACCGTGGCCCCGCCCTTCAACATCAAGACCCACTCCCCTGCACCCCCAGATAAAATATGTTCCCACGACTATTGGTAGGTCTCAATAGCAAAAGTAATAGGTCAGTATTATTAAATTGCAGACAAAAATTTGGGATAACTAGTTTGACTTGTATGTTTGGTGCGGAATGGGTGCGGTAGGGGGCCCGTCCTCATTTTCTTTCATAGGGCCCAAAATTGCTAGCGGCGCCCCTGCCCTCTGCTTCTCAATCAGGCTGAAACTGATAAGCGATATTAACAATGCCATTGTTTACAATACAGCCGGAGCACATGCCGCTGAGGTGAGGAGCGGGATGTTTAGACGTGCACTAGAGGCGGTTTAGCCAATCACAACACACTGGGCTAGCTAACCAATCAGAGCCCATCGCCTATTTCTGAGGGAGGGGCTTCATAAAAACATGAAAAGATCAGCCCGTTTCCCAGAAAAGGGACAGAGCGGTGTGGAATAAATAAAGGTAAATTATGTGAAAAATAATGTTTTTTTTTTTTTTCAAAACGAAGCATTAACACATGTTAGACTGCACCCCATAAACGCAATCAAGCCTAGAAAAAAAACAGTGAACCACCCCTTTAAATATAATTAAAAAAAAAGCACACTGAAACGATTCAGTAAAGATTAAATATCAGTCTGACAGAAGACAAAATGAGCATTGTGAAGCTATATTTATATTTATAATAATCGTTTATATTTCAATTGTGTTTCAGGGCAGTTCGTGAAGACAGATGTTGCGACAACCTCTGGACTGAAGTCAGTTCCAGTTCCACCTGTCACATCAGACTCTGCTGTTTATGGAGGCCCTTATGTGTGTACTTTTCATTATTGTGCATGCAGATATTATTCAGGTATGTGAACAGTTGACTATTGCATTAATAATGAATGTACCAGAATTTTAATTGATTAATTGCAGTTGAAATAAAAATTAATTAGAAAATGTCCCCCCAATTCAGCTCCAACAGGTGAACATACACTACTAGTCAAAAGTTTTTGAACAGTAAGATTTTTTATTTATTTTTATTTTTCTGCTCACCAAGGCTGCATTTATTTGATCCAAAGTACAAAAAAAATAGTAACATTTAAAAAATATTTTTAAATATATATATTAAAAATATATAAATATATAAAAAATATTTTTAAATATTTGGTGAGCAGAAAAGACTTATTAAAGAAAAAAAAGTAAACTTTAAAAAACAAACCTTACTGTTCAAAAACATTTGACTGGTACTGTTCTTTATGGACCCAACTAAACTAAATTGTTTGTTATTTGTTAATTGTTATCCACTGTGTGATAAGTGAAGTTTCTTTGTTTTCTTGATTTTTAAACAAACACACTGTGTCTGTGAGTTGATTTGCATGAGTTTTAATTTAATGGAGCCTAAGAGTGTTCATTTTGTCAAGCAGTACTAATAATGTCTAAATGAGACTGCGGTTATCCCTATAAGATATTGGAAATACATCTGCAAGGACTACATCTGATCTAAATTTTAACCTTTGATATTAACAATGCCATTGTTTACAATACAACCGGAGCACATGCCGCTGAGGTGAGGAGCGGGATGTTTAGACGTGCACTAGAGGCGGTTTAGCCAATCACAACACACTGGGCTAGCTAACCAATCAGAGCCCATCGCCTATTTCTGAGGGAGGGGCTTCATAAAAACATGAAAAGATCAGCCCGTTTCCCAGAAAAGGGACAGAGCGGTGTGGAATAAATAAAGGTAAATTATGTGAAAAATAATGTTTTTTTTTTTTTCAAAATGAAGCATTAACACATGTTAGACTGCACCCCATAAACGCAATCAAGCCTAGAAAAAAAACAGTGAACCACCCCTTTAAATATAATTTAAAAAAAAGCACACTGAAACGATTCAGTAAAGATTAAATATCAGTCTGACAGAAGACAAAATGAGCATTGTGAAGCTATATTTATATTTATAATAATCGTTTATATTTCAATTGTGTTTCAGGGCAGTTCGTGAAGACAGATGTTGCGACAACCTCTGGACTGAAGTCAGTTCCAGTTCCACCTGTCACATCAGACTCTGCTGTTTATGGAGGCCCTTATGTGTGTACTTTTCATTATTGTGCATGCAGATATTATTCAGGTATGTGAACAGTTGACTATTGCATTAATAATGAATGTACCAGAATTTTAATTGATTAATTGCAGTTGAAATAAAAATTAATTAGAAAATGTCCCCCCAATTCAGCTCCAACAGGTGAACATACACTACTAGTCAAAAGTTTTTGAACAGTAAGATTTTTTATTTATTTTTATTTTTCTGCTCACCAAGGCTGCATTTATTTGATCCAAAGTACAAAAAAAATAGTAACATTTAAAAAATATTTTTAAATATATATATTAAAAATATATAAATATATAAAAAATATTTTTAAATATTTGGTGAGCAGAAAAGACTTATTAAAGAAAAAAAAGTAAACTTTAAAAAACAAACCTTACTGTTCAAAAACATTTGACTGGTACTGTTCTTTATGGACCCAACTAAACTAAATTGTTTGTTATTTGTTAATTGTTATCCACTGTGTGATAAGTGAAGTTTCTTTGTTTTCTTGATTTTTAAACAAACACACTGTGTCTGTGAGTTGATTTGCATGAGTTTTAATTTAATGGAGCCTAAGAGTGTTCATTTTGTCAAGCAGTACTAATAATGTCTAAATGAGACTGCGGTTATCCCTATAAGATATTGGAAATACATCTGCAAGGACTACATCTGATCTAAATTTTAACCTTCTAGAGAAGTCGTGTACGTCAATATAAGATGCTCAGAAGATGTCATAAAAAATGTCTTTTGGACGTACTTTTGCTCATTGGGTATTTTGTGATAAAGACGAACTGTATGTACATTTATGTCACACACTGACTGAATATTTACAAAATATAGCCTACAAGCCTACAGCAATATTAACAAATAAAAACCAGTAGCTCGTGGCCTGATAGGAGGTAGCTTGCCAAGACATACTTGACATATCGGCCGTGAGGTTATTTTAATTATCCCATTTCATATTTTAATTATCATTAAACCCATATTTGATTATCGCGATTTGAAAAACTCACAGTAAATACTGCTCAGCTTTAATCAAAGTTATTATTATAAGAGTCTCACGCAGATGCAACACGCAGAGTAGTTTTGTTTTGTGTGAAAACATGACTGAAGGCAGATTGCTGAGGGAAAGAATGCATATATGTATGAAAGAATGTATGATTTAATTATTTGTATGAATGCATAATAGAAACCTGACTGTCTTCAGAAAAGTTTCGATGGCATTTGCTTTCCATCTTCCCTCTATGTAATGCATAATAATGCAGTGTTTAGAGCAGCTTTGTTTACAGAGGTTACCATAGAAACAGCTTTGTTCTGCAGTTCATAATCGCCACCTGCTGTCAAACTGTGGATTTACAAATTAATTTATTCTGTCTGCTAGGGCTGCATGAAAAAACTCACATTGTGATATTAAATTTTTTCTGCGGTTTATATATTGCAATATAAAAAATAAAATCACCATATGACTTGAATAGTTTATTTAGAAAAAAAAATCATTATTGGGGTGATTTTGTAGATGAGTAAATCAGCATAGGAAATAAACAAATTACAAGCATAGATAAATGTAACAGAACAAAGATACAAATGAAATAAGCAGTGCGTTATATTTTTCAGGTAAGTCTAAAAGTATTCAGGTACAGAAATTGAATAATCAAATGTAAAATAACAGCATAGTCTTCACTGTATAAATTAAATTTAATAAATCTGTGTTAAAGCTACAAAAGTGATTTTTCTTTGTTTTGTTGTTTGATTTAACATTCATAACACAGAAAGCCCCAGGAACATTAAACTGCTATGAACCAATATACTGTTACACATCCATTTTCTTTCTCAATTGTTTCCCTTCACTTAAGCTTTAAGCAACTGTGTTTACAAGGATACTTGCAGAGCACAGTATTTCAGGCACAAATCTCAGAAGTGAACAGAATTTAGTGTTCACTTGCATCTGCGTGGCTCTCACCGCATCTACACCGAACGCAAGCTGCACGGCAATACAATGAACCCATTATAATCAGTGATGCTGTCTACACTGGATGCGGCATGGCAAGACACGACAAATCCCGACAGTAAACTGATGCCGCGTTCTCTTTATGACATGCTGACACAAAGTTCAAATGATGGGCAACGGTTGCCAGTGTAGACAGACTTTGGGGGCGTTCACATGTCATGCCTAAAAACGTGTGGAAAACGGCAGTCGCGCAGCTTTCTCCTTCTTTCCAAGTGCTCGGGAGCTTGCGCTTTCGTTGCATCTGCCGTTGCTAAGCAACCATGACCTGCTCTCTCCACGATGACGCGGAAGTTTCAACAAAGGTTAAATGGATTTCCAGCACTGAAAATTGTGTGCAGTAGCTCTGCTACTAAATTTACACTGAACAAAATTATAAATGCAACACTTTTGTTTTTGCCCCCATTTTTCATGAGCTGAACTCAAAGATCTAAGACTTTTTTTATGTACACAAAAGGCCTATTTCTCTCAAATGTTGTTCACAAATCTGTCTAAATCTGTCTTAGTGAGCACTTCTCCTTTATTTTATTGATGGCAATGCACAGAGATACCATGACGAGATCCTGATGCCCATTGTTGTGCCATTCATCCACGACCATCATCTCATGTTGCAGCATGATAATGCATGGCCCCATGTTGCAAGGATCTGTACACAGTTCCTGGAAGCTGAAAAAATGTATGTGCTGTACATGTGGAAGAATTGACAATAAAGCAGACTTGAAACTTGAAACTTGAAAATATCCAGCAACTTCGCACAGCCATTGAAGAGGAGTGGATCAACATTCCACAGGCCACAATCAACAACCTGATCAACTCTATGCGAAAGAGATGTGTTGCACTGCGTGAGGCAAATGGTGGTCACACCAGATACTGACTAGTTTTCGGACCCCCGGACCCCCCGATACAGTAAAACTGCACATTTTAGAGTGACCTTTTATTGTGGCCAGCCTAAGGCACACCTGTGCAATAATCATGCTGTCTAATCAGCATCTTGATATCCCACACCTGGGAGGTGGATGGATTATCCCGGCAAAGGAGAAGTGCTCACTAACACAGATTTAGACAGATTTGTGAACAATATTTGAGAGAAATAGGCCTTTTGTGTACATAGAAAAAGTCTTAGATCTTTGAGTTCAGCTCATGAAAAATGGGGCAAAAACAAAAGTGTTGCGTTTATAATTTTGTTCAGTGTATTTAAAATGGGTATCTATGTACAGCTGTAGCGTCCGGTGTAGACACAGTGTCTGTGTGTGAGCAAAGAAAACAATCAAGTATAAATATAATGATCAGTAGCCTATACTAAACATCGCACATCCTGCGATGTGACTATCGCAGGTGCGCACATCGCGATATCGATGCTGAAACGATATATCGTGCAGCCCTACTGTCTGCTATATTTTTGTTCAGACCAATGCAAAAATCGGACCAGATTTTTGTTGTAAATCTTAACCAGTCGATGGAAAATAGGCTACCTTGTTATCAGAAGTGAGCTTATGTAGAACTGTTTATGGAGCAGATATATATTTTTTGAATTTATCATTCTGACTCATCTTTTTTATTGAAAAATATATGTATTTTAAGGCTGAAATGTTATAGTTTTATTTTTTTTAAATGGTCAAAACTTTATTTGAAGATGTAGTACATGTCAGTAGATAAAATTTTATGAATATTTTTTGTTAGTTTAAAATCCGGCCATTTAAAAAAAAAAGTTTTTATTACAGTGCTTATGCAAACAGTAAGTGCATAACGGTGCTAATTTTATTTCTTGGCTTTTGTCATAAAACTTGGTAAAATGATTTCAGTGTGTGTATCAGTACATTTTTAATATTTCCAGCACATTTTAACAATGACGTGTGTAACAGTTTGGATTGATATTTAAGAGATTCAAGTATTGTATAACATTGGTAGCTCTCAGCCGCTTTCATTTTTAACCCTCTGGGGTCTGAGGGTGTTTTGGGCCCTGGAGAAGTTTTGACATGTCCTGACATTTGTGCTTTTTTCAGTTGCTAATAAACATTTTAATGACTAAGTTTAGTAGCACCATAATCAGCACAAACTGGGCTACAATAATATGTGAGCAGCATGTATGTATGTGATTGTGTTTTTGAGAAAACAACGTTTATGCGTGCTTAGTGAAAAACTAAAATTTTAAAGTCACTGAAATAAGGCCATAAAACACATACAGAACATTTGTTCACAGGACTATTGAGAACAGATCTTGAAGTCTAGATGAGCTCTGGAAGGCGCTTACAGTTAACAGGTTAACTCTCAATCAGAACCTGATACTGTGTACACCATGGTTGAAGATGAGATTCCTGTGCATGAAGTACCATCTGTTGATGACCAGACTGACTGTCACAGGTTGCTACTGTGAGGAGCACGGACCGAGGAGACCAGGAGTACAAAACAAAGGAGTTTAATATTCTC
>NW_015506934.1:0-3169 GCF_001515645.1 Sinocyclocheilus grahami
TACCTGGCAATAAAGCTCATTCTGATTCTGATTCTGATTCTTAATACTCTTACTACCTTATTTCTTAACATTACAAATTTATTCTGTCATGAGCCATCTTTGATCTTGTTGCTAATTTGAAAGCATTATCACGTTCCTTCATTAATTTTTTACAGTAATATATCATTCACCCAGGGGAAGGACTGTTTGTTGTACCTACATTTCATCTTGACTGAAAAATCACTAATTGTAGATTGTAACTTTTCTGTAAGAATTTGACTAGCTATTTCTGAATCAGCATGTAATAAATCTTCCCAGTTCATATTTTTTATAGCTACATTAAAATCATCTTGCTTATTTTTTGGAATACCAAAAAATTCCTTATTACTGGCATGCATATTGAATCGCTTGTTAGTTCATTTTCTAGATATAAGCACCATATTATGATCTGACAACCCTGTTATCATATTGTAAGACTGTTTAATTCTTTCCGGTCTATTACTAAATATTAGATCAATCTGGGTACTAGTACCATTTGTTATTTGTGTTGGACCATTGACCATTTGAACCAGATTAAAATCATCAGTGATTTGCTTAAGTTTCTTCCTCATGGTTTTGTCTTCTCAATTTAAATTAAAATCACCCATAATAACTTCCTTCTTAAAATCACACTGACATAATACCTTCTTAAGTTCATCATAAAAACTATTATTTAAAACAGGTGGCGGATAAATAAGTGAAAACGACATCTGAGCAGATGATCATATTTAAACCTATACATTCTAGATCAATACAATTTTGCCATAGGATCTCATTACAATGGATAGTGTCTTTCACATAAACCATATTTCCCCCTCCTTTCATTTTAATTAGATCCTTTTTATAAACATCATCACCTGGGACATTTAAAGCTGTTGATGGAGAGTTAGCATGGAGCCAGGTTTCCGATAAACAGAGAAAATCTAAATTAGATTCTAGTAATATATGATTTATCTGATCACTTTTTGATTTTAAAATTAATATATTTAGGTTTCCACCTAATATATCCTTTTGGTTTTGCATTCGGATCACAAATGATTCTAGAGTTATTTTTGGTTTGAAAAACTTTCAATTTCCAGTTAGGTGCTATATACACTAAATGCAAATAGCGATAGAGGCTATTTAGACTAAGTGCAAATAGCAATGGATTCTATTTACACTAAGTGATGGTGACGTTCACTTGTAGAACGCAAGCTTCTAGAGGGCACATAAGTCTGAATGAATTTAGGTAAAGGGGAGCAGAGCCAGTGGTGGTTTTGTAGGCAAACATTAATGCCTTGAATTGTATGCGTGCAGCTATTAGAAGCCAGTGCAAATTGGTAAACAGAGGTATGACATGCCATTTTTCAGCTCATTAAAAATGTATCTTGCTGCCGCATTCTGGATTAATTGTAAAGGTTTGATAGAACTGGCTGGAGGACCTGCTAAGAGAGCATTGCAATAGTCCAGTCTGCTGCAGGTGCGCTGCACTCGCGGTTTTAGAATAAAAGCAAACGATCAAATTAATTAGATGAGGTTGATAGATAATATCAGAAATATGGTGGGAATTAAGTTATATTTGATCACTTTAAACAACAGAGAGTGATAGAGATTTTACAGAAAGACAAAGCTACACGGAGCTACAATCACAAACCAGCACTGCAAACAGGAAGCAGGAATAACACTGTCCAACAAAGACACCCCAGTCCAGTGAGTAGTCCAGTGAGTAGTCCTTTTGCCATCTTGCCGAATAGAATGTACCTTGTTGCTTGGCATCATGGGTCAGAGCGAGATCACTGTTGGATGCCCATTCCACCAAGGCCTCTCCATTCTCGTCAGGTTCTGAATAGCCCCACTCAGGGTGATGGCTGTTAAAGTCGCCCACATATGCTGCGGGATGCACAAGAGCTGGAAGCACACGTTGATACCAGTGCTGGCTGGGAGGTTTGTAGACATTGGCGACTCTGAATCCTCCAACCTGAACGATGTCACAGAAGTGTGATGAAGAGACTGGGGAGGCATCAGCGACATCACTGCGAACATATGTTGCTTGGCCATATCTGGCATCTGGTGTTGACGAGATAAGGTCAAATCCTCCAATGGTGTAGCGCCCCGCTGACTGGTCTGCTACATGTGTCTCCTGCACACAGATGGCATCAATGGCTTGCTCAGTTGGGGACACTTAATATCCAGTGATATTGTCGACTTGATTGCACAGATACTATTGAACCTAAACTGAGCTGGATGATGACATCACTGAATTCAATTATGAACTGCCTTTAACTGAAAATTTTGTGTTTACTATTGTCATTTTGCATTATTGACACACTATTTTCCTATTTAATACTGTAAAGTTGCTTTGACACAATATGTATTGTTAAAAGCACTATATAAATAAAGGTGACTTGACTTTGGATAGGTTGAGTTGAAAGTGATGGTCCTTCATCCAGCAAGAAATGTCTGTTAGACAAGCTGATATCTGAGAGGTAAAGTTGAGTGTCATCAGCATAGCAGTGATATGAAAAGCCATGTTTTTGAATTACAGAACCTAGTAATGTCATGTAGACAGGGAAGAGAAGTGGTCCAAGAACTGAGCCCTGAGGCACCCCAGTAGTTAGATGTTGCAACTTGGACACCTCACCTCTCCAAGACACCTTGAAGGGCCTATCTGAGAGGTAAAACTCAAACCACTGGAGTGTGGTTCCTGAGATGCCCTTTGCCAATAGGGTTGACAGGAGGATCTGGTGGTTAACAGTGTCAAGCAATACCAGCAAGATATTGAGGTAGTTTGGGGAAGTTGTGGCCTAATGGTTAGAGAGTCGGACTCGTAACCCAAAGGTTGGAAAGTTGGTGTTCAGATGTAACAACGCTGAAAAAGGTATGCTGTCCTAATTTAGAGGCACTCATCATAAACTGTAAACCTTTCTACTCGCCGCAGGAGTTTTCCTCTTTCATTCTCGTGAATGTGTACGTGCCTCCGGACGCGTGCGTGAGCGCCGAGATGCAACAGCTGGCCGAACAAATAACTGAAATGGAGCAAAGGTACCCAGACTCTATTTTAATCATTCTTGGAGATTTTAACAAATCAAATCTCTCCCGTGTCCCACCAGAGACAGCAATATATTGGATCACTGTTACACAGCAATAAAGAATGCATATCACTCTGTCCCAC
>NW_015506934.1:15946-27810 GCF_001515645.1 Sinocyclocheilus grahami
TTTGCGGAGAATCAACAACTGGCTGACGATCTGAATGTGTTTTACTGCAGATTTGAAAAGGATAGTCTACCCCCCCCCCATCCGCTCTGATCTGCACTTCACACATTCCCCTACCACCCCTGCAACCCCCCTCCCTCCCTCCCTCCCCCACCATTCAACCTGTGTTTAAGGTCTGTGTAGAGGATGTGAACCGGGTCTTCAGAAAGCAGAAATCTAGAAAAGCTTCTGGCCCAGATGGTGTTTCACCTGCCTGTCTAAAAGTCTGCACACTAATAAACATATCTGTACATTTATCTAAACAATTCATTTTTCCTATATTTCTATTTCTGTATATAGTACATTACAAAATGTTTCTAATTTTTCTTTTTTATTATATTAGTGTTATATTACATCCCTACTGTGTTATTCCTATGTATGTCTGCACTATCATGTATGTCTGCACTATGTTTGTACTTTCTTCTACACTGGAAGCTCCTGTCGTCAAGTCAAATTCCTTGTGTGTGTAAACATACTTGGTAATAAAGCTCTTCTGATTCTGATTCTGATTTCTTTATTCAGTTTAATTTTTAAGGACAGGTTCATATTTTGAGGCCAGGAATGGGGAAATGGGAAAGTGTATTTATTTATTTAAAGACTTGGCATAATTTAAATCTTTAGTAAATGCAATGTCCATCACTCTTCTTATATGATGGAATTAAACTCATATAAGCTTTTTAAAAATCTAATGTTAGGCCTACCTACTGAGAAAACGAAAGAGCTCAGCAACAACATCTTTAATATTTAACTTTTTTTGAGGAACTTAAAACAGAAAATAAAAAAAACAAAAAAAATTACACAGGAAATATTTAGTTAATTATTTACATTTTAATTGTAATTTTTTTTACATTAAACACTAATATATCCGTGTAATGGAAATTTTTTATAAAAGACTACATCCCATCGGTCCGTCCTTTAATGGGCTTGTCAGTTGCCTTTTAATTTATTTCAGTTTTTTCCTGCTTAGTTTTATTTTACTAATAGCCTTGTTCCAGACCCACAGGTGGAGTGGGCCAAACACCATTTGTGCAGTGAGGAGGACAAGGATTCCAATTCATAATCCGAAAGTTACCTTCCCCGCTTTAAGGAAAAATGCTTCCAGTGATAAATTTAAGTCTATTCTTGTCAGAAGAGGGGCAGAGGACCAGCTCCTCTCCAAAATCGAAGCTGCAAATACCCAGCATCTGTGAGGGATAGGACAGTCAGTGGGAAGACTAGAAGTTTTACCAATGCATTACTCTGCTGCTCTTTGCCAAATGGATTTCTCGTCAGTGGTTACTGTTCTATTGTCAGCAGATATTCATGGGACACAGAGGTAAGTGAAATACAAACAGCAGGTTTATTGAACACAGAACGAGGAGAATCCAAGTAAGTGAGCGGGGAATGGGAAAGTGTCTTGGGTCTGATCTGAGTGATAACATCCTTTTCCTTTCCAGGTAATCCGAAGGAGCAATGGAGCAGGGAAACAGTGGAGCACAGGAACGGTGGAGATCGAGGAGCAGATTGTTGGGGCAACTGGCAGGTAAGTAAACACAGGTAAGGGTCAGGTAAGTCAAGCATACAATGTTTGAGAAGTGCTGCTGATGAGTGCTGACAGGTGGCGGTGCTCAGTAATCAGGTGATTGGGATCTGGTGAGTGTAGTTGGTGGAGACTGAGGTGATTGTGGTGACTCCCTGACAGTACCCCCTCCTCCAGGGCAGGTTCCTGATGCCCTATTATGGCGACGGGGTCGGCCACGGTCTCTTGGTGCGGGACGATCTGGTTCTGGTGAAACTCGGTCAGAAGAGAGGAATCCAGCACATCGTCCCGGGCCACCCAGGATCTTTCTTCCGGCCCGTATCCTTCCCAATCAATGAGGTATTCTAGGCGACCACCCCGTTAGGTGGAACGTCGGGGTTGGTAGTCGAGTATGCATTGGAACGGGGTGAGGCCGGTGGTAGTTTGCTTGAGGAAATTCTGTGCATACTCTGCCCACAGGAGGAAGCGGTTCCAGCAATGCTGGTTGTCATGACAGTAGGCCCAGAGATACCTCCCAATCTCTTGTATTGTCAGTCTGTCCATTACTCTGGGGTGATATCCTGAGGATAGGCTTACGGTGACACCGAGGATCTTGAAGAAAGCCCTCCAGACATGGGATATGAATTGGGGTCCACGATCGGAGACAACATCCTCCGGGATACCGAAGTTGCGGAAGACATGATGAAAGAGAGCTTCTGCTGTTTCTAGGGCTGTAGGTAAGCCTTGGAGAATCTGTCCACTGCAATGAGAATGCAGGTAAACCCTTCCGAGTTGGGGAGATTGGCCATGAAGTCAACTCCGACGTGGGACTAGGGATGACGATGGATGGGTAATGGGACCAATTTTCTGGCGGGCAAGTGATGTGGAGTTCTGAAAATGGCACAGACTGAGCATCCACGAGCATACTGGGAGACATCCCGGGCCATACCGGGCCACCAGTACCTAGCGAGAGAGTATGCTGGCTGCCTGGGTGTCCAGAGCCCGGGGAAGCATGAAGGGAAGATCTTAAGGAGGTGGGTACAAAGGTTTTACCTTCTGGGCCTCCCAGCAGAGCAGGTTCGGTCAAAGTGGCGAGGCAGATTTGTTATTCCAGGGCCCACCGGATGGGGTTAATGAGGATGGCTGGAGGGAGTATGGGTTCAGGTGTGGAGGTTTCATAGGGGGCATGAATGCGGGAGAGTAAATCAGCCTTGACATTCTTGTCTCCTGGTCGGTAAGTCATGGTGAATTGGAACCAGGTGAAGAAGAGGGCCCAGCGGGCCTGTCTGGGGTTTAGCCTCTTGGCACTGTGGAGATACAGTGGGGCAAATAAGTATTTGATACACTGCCGATTTTTCAAGTTTTCCCACTTACAAAGAATGGAAGGTTTTTGTGGTCCGTGATGACCGTAAAGGGGTGTTGTGCTCCCTCCAGCCAGTGCCGCCATTCCTCCAGCGCCAGCTTGATGGTGAGCAGTTCCCGGTTTCCGATGTCATAGTTTCGCTCCGCTGGGGAAAGCTTCCTGGAGTAATAAGCACAAGGATGGAGTCGGGGAGGCTCTCCATGTTATTGCGACAGCACTGCTCCCACGCCGGTGGTGGAGACATCCACTTCTACGATGAAAGGGAGTTGGGGATCCGGGTGTGTGAGGATGGGAGCAGTGCAGAAGGCCTCCTGGAGCTTCTTGAAGGCGGCTCAAGCTTCGGGGTTCCAAGACAGAGACTTGGGTTTCTGATGGAGCATGGAAGTGAGGGGGGCCGAGAGGATGCTGAAGTTCTGAATAAATCTATGGTAGAAATTGACAAAGCCGAGGAATCGTTGGAGTTCCTTAACAGACTGTGGTTGGGGCCAGTCACTGATGGATCGGACCTTCCCCTGGTCCATCTGATTGTCATCTGCACTGAGGATGTAGCCGAGAAATTGAACCGTGGAGAGGTGGAACTCATTCTTCTTGAGCTTCAGGTAGAGATGGTGCTTCCTGAGTTGGGGTAGGACCTGCGTGACGTGGTGGCGATGTTCGGCCAGGTTCCAGGTGTAAATCAGGATGTCGTTGATGTACACTATGACAAACTTGTGGAGGAACTCCCGGAACACCTCGTTCATAAATCTCTGGAAGACGGACGGTGAGTTGGAGAAGCCATACAGCATGACCTGATATTCATAGTGGCCTGAGGGGGTGATGAATGCCATCTTCCACTCGTCGCCCTCCCGGATACGAACAAAGTTGTAGGTGCTACACAGGTCCAACTTCGAGAAGATGCAAGCCCCACGGAGTTCCTTGAGGGTGGCCGGGACCAGGGGAAGAGAATAGGGGAGCTTGACAGCAAGTTCATTGAGGTTCCGATAGTCGATGCATGGCCGCAAGCCTACCTCCTTCTTGCCCACGAAGAAGCTCGAGGCCGCCGGTGAGGTTGAAGGGCAGATGAACTGTTGTTGGAGAGCCTCCTTGATGTACTCCTCCATTGCCTTGTCCTTGAGGATGGACAGGGGGTATTACTCGACCTTTAGGGAGTTTAGCTCCAGGCAGCAGGTCAATGGCACAGTCCCATGGCCGGTGCGGTGGTAACTTCGTGGCTGCCTATTTGCTGAAGATATCCTGGAACGCCGCATAGTCAGATGGGATCATCGGCACCTCGAGAGGTTCGGGGCTCTTCTCTAGGGGGGAGTGAACGTGGAGACTGGGGTTCTTAACTCGGGGCGCTGGGACGTTGGAGAGACAGTTTTGGATACAAGCCTCACTCCATCGGAGGATCTAGCTGGAATCCCATTTGACTTCGGGTGAATGTTGTGATAACCAGAAGTGTCCCAGGACGATATCCACGGTGGGTCCCTTCAGCACCAGAAAGGAGATTGTTTCCTGGTGTAGACAGCCCACTTGCAGAGTGATCGGCGGAGAACGGAATTTGATGTACCCATGCCCGAGCGGCTTTCCTTGTATGGTCTCGATCTTAAGCTCTTGAGCCTGTCTCAGATGGGGTAAATTGAGCTGTCTTAGGAGGGCATGTGAGATGAAATGACAATGAAACGGAATGACGTGGGGTGAGTAGTTGTACAGTTAACAGTGGCAGGGTAGATATAACAGGCTGTAATTGGAGAGTACTCACTGCTGGGCGTGGGGGACGAGAGGGACACGTCTTAATGAAGTGCCCCGGGATTCCACAGTATAGACACAACCCCGAGGCTAGACGTCGGGCACGCTCCACGCGTGAGAGGCGATTGGTGTCCAACTGCATCAGTTCTGGTACTGGAGGACAGGCAGCTGGTGGGGTCGGAGAATGGGTGGTTTCGTTGGGCTGACAAGCTGTGAGACGTTAGGAGATCTTTACGGCCTTCTGCATGAAGCTCTTCAGGCTGACATTGTCATCATAGATCGCAATCTGTGCTCTGATCTGCGGATCCAAACCTTGTCGGTAAGCAGTGAGTAGCGCCGTCTCGTTCCATCCACAAGAGGCCGCCAGAGTCCGGAACTGCAGATTATAATCACTAGCCGAGGAACCACCTTTTTGGAGGCGGATGAATTGGTCGGCTATGGAGAGCGACCCAGTGGATGGGCTGAAAACCACCTTGAAATGGGAAGCGAAAGCATCGAAGAGCAGTGTGCTCTGCGAGTTCCAGATAGCTCACGCCCAGAGCAAAACCCGTCCAGTTAGCAGGGAGATCAGAAAGGCCACTTTAGAACGCTCATTGGAAAACTTATGGGACGGTATCTCAATATAGAGAGAAACTTGAAGTAGAAAACCGCTACATTCAACTGCCTCACCCGAATAGGTGGTAGGGATGCAGGAGCAGATCGTTGGGGCAACTGGCAGGTAAGTAAACACAGGTAAGGGTCAGGTAAGTCAAGCATACAATGTTTGAGACCAGACAGTGAGTGTGCGGGAGGAGTGCAGGGATATAGTGCTGCTGATGAGTGCTGACAGGTGGCGGTGCTCAGTAATCAGGTGATTGGGATCTGGTGAGTGTAGTTGGTGGAGACTGAGGTGATTGTGGTGACTCCCTGACAACTATCTGCCAAATGCATGTATTTACTGTTACCCATGCACATTTTTTTCCAGTAAGCATAATGACTTTGTTGATGGATTTTGCGACTGGAAACATTCAGAGAGGATTGGGGAACATGATAGGAGCGCAGAGCACAAGGCTTGCTTGCAAATGTTATGTCGACGCTCAAAGGGCACAGAAACAATTGACTCCAATTTAATTAAACAAATAGACTCAGAGAAGGAATACTGGAAGCAAGTATTACGGCGAGTTGTATCAGTCATCAAGTTTTTTTAAGGGGAGAGAGGACTGGCTTTCAAAGGAAAGGATGAGTTGCTGGGTTTAGCTCATAACGGAAATTTGATAGTTGCAACATAGCTGATACTCGGTGGAGTGTGCAAGCAGAATCATGTAAGGCACTTTGGAATCACTATGCACAGGTCAGAGACGCATTGGGTAAAATATCAAATGACATGCATGAGAAACGAAAAACTTGCAGAGAAGCTTCTGCGCTGTGCACCAAGCTAAACACTTTAGAGATGGCCTTCATGGTGCATTTTTGGAACACGATACTAGACAGGTTCCAGGCCATGAGCCAACAATTACAGAGGCATGACATAGACATATTTACAGCAAATCATCTCATTTAAGAGGTAGTAGCAGTGCAGCGAGATGGCTTTGAAGCATTTGAAAGAGCAGCCATGAATGTGTCCGGCGTTTCTCAGTGTTACAAGCATGACATCCAGCACACAAAAAAAGCGTAAAACAATAGCAGACGAGAGTGCAGAACCAGATGTGCTGCAAGATGGAAGGGATCAATTTCAAGTAGAGACATTCAGTGTCATCATTGACAAACTTACATCCTGTCTTCAACACCTTTTGGAGGCTTACAAACACCTGACCAAGCTGTTTGGTGATCTTTTTCATGCCCAAAAACGTTGACATTACAGCAAGACTGTAACTCGCTCTCAGCCTCGTACCCGCTGGATTTGGATAAGAGCCTGGCATACAAACTATCCCATTTCTTTATTGTATCATTAAATATTTATTAATCCTTCACAGGATATTATATTGTTACAACAGCAACCACAATTCATTCCTTGCACACAGACATATCTACCTAACTAAACACCTAAAAGGGAATCGCACATTACAAAAAACAAAAAACATAAAAACATGTAATACATTAAAAGACATAAAAAAGGCAAAACAAACGTACAATTATTGCACATTAAAAAGCCTGATAGCATCAGGTAGTAACAATTTACTATGTAGATTTTCATTCATAGGAATGGTCATTATATTGAATGATGTATATCCCCAAATGTTTATTTGGGGGAAAGTCATTGCCTAATGGTTAGAGAGTCGGACTCGTAACCCAAAGGTTGTGGGTTCGAGTCTCGATTGTAGGCGGGGGGAGTGAATGTACAGCGCTCTCTCCCACCTTTAATACTACAACTGAGGTGCCCTTGAGCAAGGCACCGAACCCCCAACTGCTCCCCGGGCGCCGCAGCATAAATGGCTACCCACTGCTCTGGGTGTGTGTTCACTGCTGTGTGTGTGCACTTTGGATGGGTTAAATGCAGAGCACTAATTCCAAGTATGGGTCACCATACTTGGCCACATGTCACGTCACTATATAATAATATTAATCACAGCAATCATTTAACAGGGGTTACAGATATATTACTTATTTGACCAAAAAAACAGTACACAGAATCTCTTGGATTACAATTTGCAACTAGACGGATGTACTGTTACTTCCTCTACAGTCAAAAATCTGGGTGTTATATTAGATGGCAACTTGTCTTTTGAAAATCAGATTTCCATGTTACAAAAACAGCATTCTTCCATCTTAGAAACATTGCCAAGCTACAAAACATGTTACCTGTTTCTGATGCAGAAAAGCTAGTTCATGCATTCATGACCTCTAAACTGGACTATTGTAATTCACTGCTAGGTGGTTGTCCTGCATCCTCAATAAACAAGCTACAGGTAGTCCAAAATGCAGCGGCTACAGTCCTTACCAGGTCAAGAAAATATGATCATATTACCCCAATTTTACAGTCTCTGCACTGGCTACCTATTAACCCTCTGGGTCCGAGGGTGTTTTGGGGCCTGGAAAAGTTTTGACATGCCCTGACATTTGTGCTTTTTTCAGTTGCTAATAAACATTTTAATGACTAAGTTTAGTAGCACCATAATCAGCACAAACTGGGCTACAATAATATGTGAGCAGCATGTATGTATGTGATTGTGTTTTTGAGAAAACAACGTTTATGCGTGCTTAGTGAAAATCTAAAATTTTTAAGTCACTGTAATAAGGCCATAAAACACATACAGAACATTTGATCACAATACTTTTGAGAACTGATCTTGAAGTCTAGAGTTTTTGCTTCAAAATTATGTGAAAATAATCTTACTCACTCATTCACAGAAAACTATATATTGATTTAAATTTTCTAAGACACTTTTTGTGTAGAAAAGGTATATGCAAGGAGGCGTGAATGATCATGAATAATGCTGTGATTCACACCTGAGAAGACAAAGGCCTGCATAATGAGCTGCATAATGAGCTGTCAGGTGTGTGACTGAGAGCGAATTGCTACAAGAAAGAACGTGAGGAAAAAATTAATTTATATATTTTTTGTTTGTAGTTTATTTAGAATACATATAACTATCACATAAAATAACTCATGGGAGTGTGTGCATCACATGGTCTTAGCTTTGGTCCAGGTTCTTGTGCAGGCAGGAATCTCCATTTCCATGACCAAGTGGGCTGCTTTGCTTTGGCTCTCTTTGCAACAGGTTATTTTACACTGTTATTCTCACATCTGAAATAAAAAAGCAAGCATGCTGTTTACACAAACTACATTATTAACATTATTATGATGTTCACTGATACTAGTACTAATTTATCGAAACAAAGAACACATAATATTACCATATAGTCTAGGCATAATAAAAGTACAATTACTATACTGTGCAATTACTCAGTATGATATTCCAGCGAACTCAAAACTGAACGACACGTGTGCCTTTCTTGTGCAATTATGCCAGTGATGCAGCCACAGTCCTAAACGAAAATTAAAATAGTTGTTAGCAATTACCAGAAGATGCATAGCTGATAAATAAATTGCATCACTGATAAGAAAGGACATGCGTATATGTCTGTCGATGCATCACTTATTTACAGCTTACTTGATACGTTTACACATCAGACAATCGCGAACGCCAATGACAGAGTAGAAAACATTCAACATATTAACATTATAACTCACATTAGTTTTATATCGTTGCTGTCTATTTTATAGAACATTAAAAAAAACTTCCTGGCGTTGTGAGACATACAGTGGGGAAAAAAAGTATTTAGTCAGCCACCAATTGTACAAGTTCTCCCACTTAAAAAGATGAGAGAGGCCTGTAATTTTCATCATAGGTATACCTCAACTATGAGAGACAAAATGAGAAAAAAAATCCAATGAATATCACGCCTGCGCGTTCTTCTGAGGAAAATCCAAAGCTTATAACCCTAACCCTTCCAGAAGTGAAGTAGCCGAGATGAACTTGAGGGAAAGTCTGGCTGCTTTGTTTGCTGTGATGTGGGCGTTTACATGCGCGGCGTCTCACGTGGATGATTGTAATAACAAAAGCACGATCGGCACGTGGGCGTGGTCACATTAGCGATAATGAGGGCGACGGCCAAGACTTGACATCGCGTTCGTTTCATACTGATTACCTTGTCACATAATATTTCGTCATGACTTAGTTTAAAAGTAGACATGTTAAGCTTTCTATAGATATGTCTCTCATGTGTGTGTGTCAAATATTCGCTGAGTTTCATTTTAGTGCTGCATTTCAAACAGCGCGGAGAATGAGATGGCTAAAAGCACACCCTGTATATTTTCTTTATTTTGCAAAAGCACAATGTTTTGTTGATATTGTGAGTGTACACAAATAAAATTAAACCCTTTACAGACTGAAATGCTGTATTACTCTTATATGTACGATCAAGTATGAAGGAGCATTTTAGTTCTTTTTGCTGTCAACATTCAAATCTGTAAAAAGTTCCGCCGCCGGAACCGTCAACCCCAGGGGGTTAAGTTCCATATCAGTTACAAAATATTATTACTTAGCTATAAGGCCCTTAATGGGTTAGCTTCTGCATACCTAACTAGACTTCTACCATGCTACAATCTATCACACTTCCTAAGGTCGCAAAACTCTGGACTTTTGGTAGTACCTAGGATAGCAAAGTCCACTAAAGGATGTAGAGCTTTTTCACATTTGGCTCCCAAACTCTGGAATAGCCTTCCTGATAACGTTCGGGGTTCGGACACACTCTCTCTGTTTAAATCTAGATTAAAGACACATCTCTTTGGCCAAGCATTCAAATAATGCATCTCATAATCTTGTACTGCAGTTAAATCTGATCAAATGCACATTATTATTATTTAGCTTGGGTTAAACAAATCAATTTTGCTTGGTTGAAGCAACAGCTACGCTAATTATGTCTCTATTTGTTTCTCTGTTTTTGCCACAGGATTGACACCCCATGGTAACTAGGATTTACACAAGCTTCAGTCTGGATCCAGAACACCTGAGAAGAGATGATGCCAACCCCTCAGAGGACCTCAGATGATGCCAACCCTTAAACAACATACAGAACTACCAAATGTTGCTATAAGTTTGTTTGCATCATACAATATTTGCTGTTAATAGTGTTCATTGTCTGTTTGATTACGTCTTTAATTGATTTTCCCTTCATTTCTGCCATATGTACATTAACTGACAGTCACCACTGATAAGCTACCACTAAATATTGTAGAAACTTAATTTGCTGTAAAGTTGCTTTGCAATGATTTGTATCGTGAAAAGCGCTGTACAAATAAACTTAATTCTTTAAAAATCCTACAATGTGATTTTCTGGATTTTTTTTCTCATTTTGTCTCTCATAGTTGAGGTATATCTATGATGAAAATTACAGGCCTCTCTCATCTTTTTAAGTGGGAGAACTTGCACAATTGGTGGCTGACTAAATACTTTTTTGCCCCACTGTATATGCAGTGAATGAATCTTCATAATGTTTCACTTGATTATACATTTAGTCAGGAATCATGGTTTGGAATAAGTAACTAGTAAAATATGTACAAGTTATGTCACAGTAACACAATAACAACTAATGCAAGTAGGCAAATAAAAAAGACTTACTATATCCTCCAATGAATATCACGCCTGCGCGTTCTTCTGAGGAAAATCCAAAGCTTATAACCCTAACCCTTCCAGAAGTGAAGTAGCCGAGATGAACTTGAGGGAAAGTCTGGCTGCTTTGTTTGCTGTGATGTGGGCGTTTACATGCGCGGCGTCTCACGTGGATGATTGTAATAACAAAAGCACGATCGGCACGTGGGCGTGGTCACATTAGCGATAATGAGGGCGACGGCCAAGACTTGACATCGCGTTCGTTTCATACTGATTACCTTGTCACATAATATTTCGTCATGACTTAGTTTAAAAGTAGACATGTTAAGCTTTCTATAGATATGTCTCTCATGTGTGTGTGTCAAATATTCGCTGAGTTTCATTTTAGTGCTGCATTTCAAACAGCGCGGAGAATGAGATGGCTAAAAGCACACCCTGTATATTTTCTTTATTTTGCAAAAGCACAATGTTTTGTTGATATTGTGAGTGTACACAAATAAAATTAAACCCTTTACAGACTGAAATGCTGTATTACTCTTATATGTACGATCAAGTATGAAGGAGCATTTTAGTTCTTTTTGCTGTCAACATTCAAATCTGTAAAAAGTTCCGCCGCCGGAACCGTCAACCCCAGGGGGTTAAGTTCCATATCAGTTACAAAATATTATTACTTAGCTATAAGGCCCTTAATGGGTTAGCTTCTGCATACCTAACTAGACTTCTACCATGCTACAATCTATCACACTTCCTAAGGTCGCAAAACTCTGGACTTTTGGTAGTACCTAGGATAGCAAAGTCCACTAAAGGATGTAGAGCTTTTTCACATTTGGCTCCCAAACTCTGGAATAGCCTTCCTGATAACGTTCGGGGTTCGGACACACTCTCTCTGTTTAAATCTAGATTAAAGACACATCTCTTTGGCCAAGCATTCAAATAATGCATCTCATAATCTTGTACTGCAGTTAAATCTGATCAAATGCACATTATTATTATTTAGCTTGGGTTAAACAAATCAATTTTGCTTGGTTGAAGCAACAGCTACGCTAATTATGTCTCTATTTGTTTCTCTGTTTTTGCCACAGGATTGACACCCCATGGTAACTAGGATTTACACAAGCTTCAGTCTGGATCCAGAACACCTGAGAAG
>NW_015506934.1:28198-42580 GCF_001515645.1 Sinocyclocheilus grahami
TCTCTGTTTAAATCTAGATTAAAGACACATCTCTTTGGCCAAGCATTCAAATAATGCATCTCATAATCTTGTACTGCAGTTAAATCTGATCAAATGCACATTATTATTATTTAGCTTGGGTTAAACAAATAAATTTTGCTTGGTTGAAGCAACAGCTATGCTAATTATGTCTCTATTTGTTTCTCTGTTTTTGCCACAGGATTGACACCCCATGGTAACTAGGATTTACACAAGCTTCAGTCTGGATCCAGAACACCTGAGAAGAGATGATGCCAACCCCTCAGAGGACCTCAGATGATGCCAACCCTTAAACAACATACAGAACTACCAAATGTTGCTATAAGTTTGTTTGCATCATACAATATTTGCTGTTAATAGTGTTCATTGTCTGTTTGATTACGTCTTTAATTGATTTTTCCTTACATTTCTGCCATATGTTCATTAACTGACAGTCACCACTGATAAGCTACTACTAAATATATTGTAGAAACTTAATTTTCTGTAAAGTTTTAACTGAAAATTGGGTTTTTACTATTGCCATTTTGCATTATTGATAATTAATAATTGATAATTAAACAACAATTGATAATTAATGCTGTACAGTTGCTTTGACACAATCTGTATTGTTAAAAGCGCTATGCAAATAAACTTGAATTGAATTGAATATTGGTGGGATCACTTTGCCACTAAATGTGATCTGCCAAAACACCTCTAAGGCATGTAATGGGTGCGAGTCATTGTTCATAATAACATTTATTTTTCTCAGAATCTTCACCTCCACAACCGGCTCAACCCAGTTTTGTGTAATGCCAATAATGGAGCTTGCCATTTTTATTAATTTATTTAGTCTGTTCCTATCAGATGTGAGTGCGCCCAACCTCCCCTAACCCTAACACCACACCAAAAAAAGAGAACACTGGCCACAACAGTCTTATAGAAAGTACACAGTAAATGTTGGCAAATATTAAAAGTTTGCAGCCTTCTTAAAAAACACAACATGCTCTGACCTTTTTTATATACAGCTTCCATGTGGCTGGACCAGTCCAGTTTATTATCCAGCTGTACCCCAAAGTACTTAGAGTTGAAAACCAGGTCCACTTCTGTTCCCAAAATAGAGACTGGATCTGGTTTGGGCCTCTTCCTCCTAAAATCAATGACCATTTCTTTGGTCTTGGAGATCTTAATCCTCAACAACAATACTTTAACAATAATACAGTTTCTTTTGTTTTCATCCCCATTCCTCCAAAAAGTGTAGTTTGGCAGTACATTTCTCTAATGGAGAGACAGTTCCAGGCTGAACGAATAACTCTATCCAGCATAGAGCTAAAATATTTAGCTACAGATCCAAATTAATACATTTAGAAACAACTCACGGTGTACACACAAAACAACACATACAAGATGTATTTTTAGTTTGTCCAAACTGATTTTTATACATAATCTGGATAAGTGCTGCAACAACATATTGGGATAATTAATAGTTTTTCTGTATCACAATGTTTCTACGAAAATGACAACACACACACCTCTTTTGCACACACTGAACCTGGAACAGTGTTATATAACACTCACAGTACAATTACTTGGTAGATTTCTAAACTATACATGAACCTTTATCAGTAATCCAGATATAAGTTACAGTATATTGGAAAGCCTTTTTACTAAATACTTTTACTATTCACAACAGAGCTAAAAAAAAACATTGTTTTGATATAACAATCAACATAATCAGGAAACACATCTATTATCTAACAATTTTTCAAATACTTGGCCAAGAGGTTAATGCATTGTTTATCCAACAGTGTTAAAGTTAATAAAACACATTATCATTATCTATATCATTTTACATAGTATATTTCTGTCTTAATACTGCTGATGTACAGGAAGATACTATCTATACTATCCTCATAGCTTGAGAAACACATAGTTTGAAACCAAACTATTAACTTATAGGTTTGAATTGACATAACACCTTAATAGACCTAACAAACATACATTAAATTGAAATGGTTATTGCATAAACTAGTATGTTGTTGTAAAACTGTAAATAGTAATTTTGTTAGACACACTTGTTAATGATACAGATATTAAAATAAAAAAACATTTGCTGCATAATGGTGTTGCAGCCTGTGAGGAGACTCAGGAATATTCTTTCCACAGACTCCGGATTCCTAAACTGCAGACTTTACTTGAACTGACATCAACACAATTCCATGTCAAAGTAACCAAATTTCAGGAAGTTTCCAACTCAAATATTTAATTTTGTTCATATTTTCTCTGAATAAAGACTAACGTAAATAGTGATGAAAGCCAAAATATAAAATGTCACAGATGTGTATTTACTGAGTAATCCACTGTTTTGTAGAGGGGGCTCAAAATGACAGTTTTCACATGAGATTTGGAGCCAAATTACACTAAAATTACTTTAGGAAGATGGCAGCATCATTGTTTTATTTTTACACAGAGATTGGTGGGTCTATTAGTAAAATATGTTGACTTTAGTCATCTTTGTTGGATTATATGCCATAGGTGACGGTTCAGAAATGGGGAAAAAGCACTTCTTGTGTTTTTTTGTCTTAAGTTTACATGCCTGTAAAACAAGAAGTATTAATGATATTTTAATATCTTTTTAGATTTTGGTTCTTAACAAACTTTCATTTTGATATTTTAATTTGAAAGGCCCTCGATGGTTCAGTCATTGAGATATGGAGATCCTAATGAGTAAATGGGTAAATTGTACAAATTTTCAGTGGTCAAAAACCAAATGTGGGTCATTTTGCACACGGCTGATACGTTTTATATTTAAAGAGAAACATCTGAAGAACAAAATGTTAAAACTAGAAATGTATCTTTATTTTCTATCAACAAACTTGCAAAGAATTAAGTGTCTGTCACTCAAAAACTGAAAAGATGTCTCAGTAGATTCTAGTTATTAAACGTTTTATTTAGCTATCTTCATTTTCAAGGCCGATACATGGTTCAGTCACAGATATGGCAATCTCAAAGCAGCTCCACGTTCAATTTGTTGATTTTTACCCATTTTCAGTGGTTGAAAACCAAACTTAGTTCACTTTGCACACAGTTGATACTTATTACATTTCTATAGAAACATCTGAAGACTAAATCATGTTTAAACTAGAACTGTCTCTTGTTTTCCCTCTTTCAATAATATTCTGAGTAACAATAATCCACTGAAAATTGACACGTTGAGGAACGTTAACTTGCTCTCAAAAGTTAGTTTATAAGAATCTTTATGTAAGTAAAAATCAAAATTTTTAGCCGGGGTCCTCTGGTTGAGTTGACATGGAATGGCCATATATTTGTTGTCAAGCATGAGTACATAAGTGCTTCATGACAATAAAGAGTACTTAAATTTGATCCTAGATTTGCCCCTTGTCAGTAACAGTTGTTTCCTTTAACAAGGAAGAAAGTTCCAGTAGCCACTCCCAGCAGCCCCAGAGTCAATCCCACTCCACAGAACACAGATGGACCAACACCAGGCAGAGCAACATCAACTTCTGTGGGACACATACATGCAAGTGATACATTAGATAAAAAGTAAGGATGATGCATTTGTCATATAATGCATTTATTCATATAGTTTTGACATCAAATTACATGTCATTACATGACACTTATACCAAACTGAACAACATATAATCAATTAGGTATTTATAAATTGATAAATATGCTCATTGTATGCATTGGACTGTACATGTTGTCATTGAAGCTGTCACTGTTTATAGTTTGTCTTTGTGTTTTGTTGTTTGGTTTGTTTGCTGATGTGTTGATAATTGAATTTTATTTTGTTTCTATTACATTGTGATTGTGTTACACCACACGTTTGGCCCACCTCGAACATAAGATGGTATTGTACATCTAAAGGGGTTAATCCTAATAAATAAAAAAAGCACTCAAATATACTAGGGATAGGAAACTTTTTTTTTTGGCAGGACCATGGAGACTGACAGGAAAGAGTAGGGGTGGAGAGAGGGGCAAAGGTCTTCAAGCTGGATTTGAACCCCAGTCAGCCAGAGGCGCAGTAGCATCATATGCCAGTGCGCTAACCACTAGGCTATCAGTGCCAACTAAACAATTATTTTACCTGTGTGATAATTGATTAGACTCAACTGCTAGTGAATTCTTATTAATTAGAAACTTATTTTATGTTTTCACCTAACATGTTCTTTAGGGTGTACTCGTTTTTGCACCATAATCTTACATTATTTTGTTAGAATAGTTCAAATTTTGCCTTTGGTAGTTACTAATCTAATTTAAAACTAATAAACCAGATTTGCACATATTTTCAATGTTTCGGATCCCATAGAAAGTATTAAATTAAAAGCGAGATGAAAGTTTTTCTGAGAAATCTTTTGGGGTGTACTCATTTATGCTGTGCACTGTAGGTATTAGTACATGATTATTAATGTACTGTTACTGTAAAGTGTTACAATATCTTTCTAAATATGTGAACTTGTTACTACAATTTCAAAATAAAAGCTTAAGGCCTAGCTATGAATTTGAATGTTTTGTTGTCCACATGTTATTGTTTAAGAAATGGTGGTGGCTGTAGATTTTCTATCATAAAAGTGGCCAAAAATTAAAGATTAAATGGATTTCCCTTCCGAGGGAAATTCAAACTGCGCCCTCTAGTGGACGCTATGGGGAATGCCTTCGGCGTGACCGGTGTCTGAAGCATACATCTAAACACGACAATAACATTGGCTGGCGACTGCCTATGACGTCATTACCGGCACGACTACAGTATAAAATGGTGCCAGGAGAACATGTCATCCTCTTCTTCGTCTTCTCTGACCGTTTGTTTATGTTAGCAGAAAGCTAAGCATGACTAGGAGTGCATGTTCTCTCGCCAGAGACTTTGCTCTGATACCCGCAGTTTCACACAGCTCGTGTGCTTTGTGTGTGGTGAAGAGTAAGCGCGTTCAGCTCTCGAGGGAGTTGAATGTGCTCATTGCATTCATTGCTTATTTCTTGCAAGGGATAAGCATGAATTGAACATGCTCGACTCACGAGGAGACGGCTTGTGCTCATCATGAGGCATTCCTGGGACTACTGAGAGGGGAGGTGAGCTTCACTATTTACCCGAGTTTGTAGATCGCGTTTGCATGAGTGCGTTCACCACTCACAGGAATAGAGATGCATTCACGGCAGCGGTTTCTGTTCTCGCTTAAGCTCTGTTAATAACACTAGCCTTATGGTTGAGCTTGGCAGTGCTCTCCTCACTGCTACGAGCCTGCAGCTCCCAGAGTGAGTGTTCATTCCCTGCAACCTCAAAGACCCACGGTCTTTCATTGAAGTTACTTTCAGGTTGAGCATTTTTTGGAGTGTAATATTTTGTGACATGCTCCCTGGTGTCTCGGCTTGGTTATTGCTTCGAGAAGCTGCCTCAGCCAGGGCAAGTTACTCATGTCTCTCCCCGAGGGGCTTTGTTAGCTTTGAGTCATCCACTCACCATTATGCCCATTCTATAGAGTTCCTTTCGCTGAGGCGCTGAGCGATCTCACTCTCCTCTGCAGTTTCGATAGGTTATTAAAGGGCCCTTTTTGGACCTCCCTGTCACACGGCCCTTATGGTTGAACCAGTGAGTCGACCCTCTGTGGAATGGGCTTGAGTACACTGCCTTCCCTGAGGAGCATGGGACTGTGTTCAGCTGACAGTCTCTCATCAGGCCCTGTCAGACAGCCCCTTCTAGTCTAACGCTGCCTTCTGGTTGAGCCCCTCACTGCGAGGGTTAGCTATAAACCTACTGCTCCCAGTATGAGCTATGTCACCACTCACAGGAATAGAGATGCATTCACGGCAGCGGTTTCTGTTCTCGCTTAAGCTCTGTTAATAACACTAGCCTTATGGTTGAGCTTGGCAGTGCTCTCCTCACTGCTACGAGCCTGCAGCTCCCAGAGTGAGTGTTCATTCCCTGCAACCTCAAAGACCCACGGTCTTTCATTGAAGTTACTTTCAGGTTGAGCATTTTTTGGAGTGTAATATTTTGTGACATGCTCCCTGGTGTCTCGGCTTGGTGATTGCTTCGAGAAGCTGCCTCAGCCAGGGCAAGTTACTCATGTCTCTCCCCGAGGGGCTTTGTTAGCTTTGAGTCATCCACTCACCATTATGCCCATTCTATAGAGTTCCTTTCGCTGAGGCGCTGAGCGATCTCACTCTCCTCTGCAGTTTCGATAGGTTATTAAAGGGCCCTTTTTGGACCTCCCTGTCACACTGCCCTTATGGTTGAACCAGTGAGTCGACCCTCTGTGGAATGGGCTTGAGTACAATGCCTTCCCTGAGGAGCATGGGACTGTGTTCAGCTGACAGTCTCTCATCAGGCCCTGTCAGACAGCCCCTTCTAGTCTAACGCTGCCTTCTGGTTGAGCCCCTCACTGCGAGGGTTAGCTATAAACCTACTGCTCCCAGTATGAGCTATGACAGCCTGCTTCAACCTGAGAGCCGAGAGGTCCTCTTCAGAGAACTCCATGTGCAACCATACTGAGTTGTTAGGCCCATCCCTGTCTCCTCCTTGGTTAGTTGCCTCTATGATGGGAGCCTGCTGCTCCCTGTTGGAACACGTGATCCCTTCTAAGCTGGATCCCATTCCTGGGGCCCCATCTGCGGTCAATCTGCTTCTCTGAGCTTGGCAGTGCTCCCCTCACTGCGGGAGGGTCTTTTATGAGCTCGCTGCCCCTAAGCAAATCATGTGAGTCCCCCTCTCTACCTGAGAGTTAGGAACTCTGCCCCTAGGCTATTGACTGTTCGTTCTGGTCGAGCTGGGTTCTTCTCTCATTACTGAGAGTCAAGCCCTCCGCTCCTTGAGCTCCGTGGCAGCAACACCAGGTAGTTTGGCCGCTTGCTGCCACCCTGGTGAGTTGCTCCTTTTTTGGTTGAGCCTAGCAGTGCTCCCCTCAACCTAGAGGGTCACCTTTGAGCACGCCGCTCCCAATTGAGCATCTGAGGTCTCCTCTCACAGAGTCCTCTGCTCCCTGGAGCTCCATTGAGCAGCCACCTCAGGTTGTTAGGCCTCTCTCTGCCTCCCTGTTAGGCTGCTCTTTTGGTTGAGCTTAGCAGTGCTCCCCTCATTCTGGAGGGTCACTTGCGAGCACGCCGCTCCCAAACTGAGTGTCTAAGTTCCTCTCCTATTCTGAACCTCTGCTCTCTGGAGCTCTGGTTGGCAGCCACGCCAGGTTGTTGGGCCACCTTCTGCCTCCCTGGTGGGCTGCTTTCGGTTGAGCTAGCAGTGTTCCCCTTGCCATAGAGGGTCACCTATGAGAACATCACTCCCAACCGAGCGTTGAGTTATCCTCTCGTTCTGTGAGTCAAGTTCTCCGCTCCTTAGAGCTCCATTAAGCAGCCACGCCAGGTTGTTAGTCCATCCTGCCTCCCTGTTAGGCTGCCCTGAAGGTCGAGCTTAGCAGTGCTCCCCTCGCTTTAGAGGGTCACCTATGAGCATGCCGCTCCCTCCTGAGCATCTGAATTTCCCTCTCATTCTGAGAGTTGGGTGCTACACTTCTTCAAGTTATGTATGCGCATAATGCTCCAGAACCTGTCCTTTGACTACTATGGTTGAGTTAGTGATGCTCCCCTAAATTGGAGGGTTTTTCTATGAGGTACGCAATTTCCAGTCCACATGCACTCTGAGCATGCAGGCTTTAGCCATGTGTCTGTGACACACTCAAAAACTGCTCCCTTGAGTTTTTCACAGACACATGGGGTTCCTAGGCCTGTCTCGGCCTCGGTAACCCCTTAGTAATGGTGATTCTAAAATCCATGTTTATGGTAAGTGCACATGCTGAGATTCTGTGCACTTTCTAAAATCCACATCGTGGTAAGTGTGCACGCTAAGCATCCTGCGCACTTTCTAAAATCCGCTGCGCTGCCAGCTCCGTACCCTTTCTCTGAGTTGGCTCAGGCCCCAGTTCTCACCTTGGGCCCCACTCTACTGATGTATCCTTGGTGATACCTTTCTTAAGCAGGGTGTTTGCTACCAAGGATCTGTTGCCTCAGTTCCTTTGAGCAAGCTCTTGAGAGAGCTGGTGATAGCCCCTGGGTGACAGGCCAGGGTCTAGTTATATCGTCCCTAGACACTTGGCCATATCCCCTTAAAGGAATCTCTCTGTTTCTGATTCCAAGCCTTCGAGCTCTGCCCTGGCTTCCTCAAGCCCAGCCCTTAACAGCTAAGTTCTTTGGGTACACAGCTCAGGCCCTTGGCCGAAGGGGATTGTGTCACTGACAGCCGTCAAGGCGTCCTAGGGGCAACTGCCATAACCTCGGTAGAGTTGCTACTTAGTGCTCGTCTTGGTGTTTGGCATGCACTCCCCTCAGCATGGCAGCGTGGGTATACCATTCCCCATAGCGACCACTAGAGAACGCAATTCGAAGTTCCCTCGGAAGGGAACGTCCCAGGTTACATATGTAACCCTGGTTCCCTGAGCAGGGAACGAGACACTGCATCCTCTAGAAGCCTCGCCATGCTTCGGAATCGAGCTTCAGACAATGAAGTGGATGACGAGTTTTCCTGGTGCCCTTTTATACTGTGGTCGCGCCGGTAATGATGTCATAGGCTTTTGCCGGTCAATGTTATTGTCATGTTTAGATGTGCTTCAGATGCTTCATGCCGAAGGCATTCCCCATAGCAACCGCTAGAGGATGCAGTGTCTCGTTCCCTTCTCAGGGAACCAGGATTACATATGTAACCAGAGACGTTTTAAGGATTTGAGTATGCAATAAAGTATAAAAACAATAACCAGGCCGTTGCAGGCATTTGTTACAATGCGTAATGTATATGTAAAAGTCTAGACCCTGAATATAAGACGACCCTGTTTTTTTTTCTTTTCAGATGTATTTCCAAGAAAAAAAAGCACATTGTCTCATGTTCAGAACAATACGGTACCTAAAGGCACAATGTGTAGGATTTCTGTATTAAAATATCTAAAAACCACTTGCACAGTCTTATATATTTCGTTCAATTGTGTACTTACATTATCCAAAATGTTTCCAATAATTTGTCAATTCAGAGAAATTCATAGTGCATCCTGGTGCCATGTGTTCCCCAGGTAAGTGACACACACACACCCGGCCGTCCATGTGATGTAAAAGAAAACCTGATTCATCAGACCAGGACACCTTCTTCCATTGCTCCGTGGTCCAGTTGTGATGCTCACATGCCCACTGTTGGCACTTTTGGCAGTAGACAGGAGTCAGCATGGGATGCACTGTGTATTCTGACACCTTTCCTTCAGAAACAGCATTAACTTCTTGAGCAATTTTGAGCTACAGTAGCTTGTCTGTTGGATCGGACCACACGGGCCAGACTTCGCTCCCCACATGCATCAATGAGCCTTGGCCGCCCTGTGCTCCGTGACCCTGTCGCTGATTCACCACTGTTCTTTCCTTGGACAACCTTTGATAGATACTGACCACTGCCGACCGGGAACACCCCACAAGAGCTGCAGTTTTGGAGATGCTCTGACCCAGTCGTCTAGCCATAACAATTTGGCCCTTGTCAAACTCACTCAAATCCTTACGCTTGCCCATATTTCCTGCTTCTAACATATTAGCTTTGAGGACAAAATGTTCACCTGCTGCCTAATATATCCCACCCATTAACAGGTGCCGTGATGAAGAGATAATCAGTGTTATTCACTTCACGGGCCTCATTTATAAAATGTTGCGTATAAACCGTCCTAAATTTGTTCTAAGATCATTTCTCAAAAGTGCGTATGTGCGATTTAGAGAAAACGAACATCCACACAAAAACATGTGCGTATGCCTCTCTTCCAGATGTGACATTTATAAATCGCAAATGATCTTGAAATTGTGTGCAGCTGACTGGTGTCAGATCTCCGCCTTGTAAACGTCCCCTAATTAATATCATTACCATATAAAAAAGCACACACCAATATCCAAATTTCTATGCTTGAGAATGACGAGCACAAAGAAAAAAAAAACTTTAATGAGTCTGAAATTGAGGTCCTGCTGACGGAAGTAGAGGTCCGTGCGGGGACGCTTTTTATTTAATAATGTGTAATTATTCTGTGGACAAACAATATGTGTGTGGTTATATTTTTTCTTTTCACTATTATCAAAATTACTACTTCTAGAAAAAACTGAAATAATAATAATAATAATAATAATAGTAGTAGTAGTAGTAGTAGTAATTATAAAACAATTAGGTTTCCAAAGGTAAGAATAAACTACGAATTAAATTTTTTTCACACATTTTTCAGTCACCTTATAAAAAGTGAGCCATCCTACTTTTAAAATCACTTGCTATGACAACTAATAAAAAGTTTAGTATCACGAAATTCTTGCAAGACTTTAAAAACATTATTGAAAGAAAAATTGGATGTTCATATCATAATTAAATTAATTATTACATGATTATGGTCTCCGGTCTGAAAAAAAACGAAATGTGATTTGGCATTTCTTTATATTTACACAGTTTACTAATGCTGCTCAAATGTGCCATTAATGTACTGACACAAAAATATATTGTGTATTTTATACAAATATAACTGATGTAAATGACAAAAACAAAGTTTAAGGCTGATGTCTCTATTCATTTTCACAGAAGCAAAGCAGCAGATGTTATAAATAAAAACAATGTTAACAATGTTATTGAATAGAATATATTAAAATCGTTATTGCACGACATAGGCCTATAGCCATAGATTTTTTCTATTTTATGCATTAGTAGTAAATCAAGACTTCGCAAGTTCTCGTCAAATAAAATAATAAAAAAAACTACATGGAATAAACTGTGTACAGAAAGCGAGTAAAGAACTCTCAACATAAGGCTACTAAAAGGTCAGTTTAATCTTGCAAAAACTCCCATTAATAAAAAATCTGACTACATTGCACAATTAATCTCTTACACTGCATGTTTGTCGTTTATGATGAATCCAGTGCTTGCACGTACACTGCTTTTATTATTATTGCAGCTTAGATGTTCAAATAGCTGCAGTACGCCGACTTTGCGACAAGGAAAAGAGCGTACATCTGCTCAGACCCTGACGTGGTGGAAAGTACTTTTCCACATCAAAGACCGGTTTTATAAATATGAACATTGCCGTGGATTTTAGCGTACGCACACTCTAAGATTAAATCTGTGCGTACGCACATTTTATAAATGAGGCCCCACCTGTCAGTGGTCATAATGTTATGCCAGATCGGTGTATAGACTAACTGTAGGACAGGAAGCAGAAAGACTGGCTAAACCGACCATCTGCTAGCCACCTCACGTCACAGAAAAAAGTTAATTCTCAGCACATAGAAACTCTTTCACCTAGATATCACACTATAGAGACTGTGTCTGTTCCCCAAACTAGAAAATACAAAAAACGTCCAAACCAATTTAAGAGTAACAATTTAATTGATGTTCAACAAATAAAAACCAGATGTATATGGATGAACAAAGGATAAAGCTTGGCTTATTGAATATCAGGTTCCTTTCTAAGAAAGCACTTTTTGTAAATTATATGATCACTGATCATAACGTCTCGGTTATTAAAATCGTTATTGCACGACATAGGCCTATAGCCATAGATTTTTTCTATTTTATGCATTAGTAGTAAATCAAGACTTCGCAAGTTCTCGTCAAATAAAATAATAAAAAAAACTACATGGAATAAACTGTGTACAGAAAGCGAGTAAAGAACTCTCAACATAAGGCTACTAAAAGGTCAGTTTAATCTTGCAAAAACTCCCATTAATAAAAAATCTGACTACATTGCACAATTAATCTCTTACACTGCATGTTTGTCGTTTATGATGAATCCAGTGCTTGCACGTACACTGCTTTTATTATTATTGCAGCTTAGATGTTCAAATAGCTGCAGTACGCCGACTTTGCGACAAGGAAAAGAGCGTACATCTGCTCAGACCCTGACGTGGTGGAAAGTACTTTTCCACATCAAAGACCGGTTTTATAAATATGAACATTGCCGTGGATTTTAGCGTACGCACACTCTAAGATTAAATCTGTGCGTACGCACATTTTATAAATGAGGCCCCACCTGTCAGTGGTCATAATGTTATGCCAGATCGGTGTATAGACTAACTGTAGGACAGGAAGCAGAAAGACTGGCTAAACCGACCATCTGCTAGCCACCTCACGTCACAGAAAAAAGTTAATTCTCAGCACATAGAAACTCTTTCACCTAGATATCACACTATAGAGACTGTGTCTGTTCCCCAAACTAGAAAATACAAAAAACGTCCAAACCAATTTAAGAGTAACAATTTAATTGATGTTCAACAAATAAAAACCAGATGTATATGGATGAACAAAGGATAAAGCTTGGCTTATTGAATATCAGGTTCCTTTCTAAGAAAGCACTTTTTGTAAATTATATGATCACTGATCATAACGTCTCGGTTACGTATGTAACCCTCGTTCCCTGAAGGAGAACATATTACACATATGGACTGGCCAAGGGCAGTGCTACATATGGAAGTCCCTGCGGTAGACTCAGCCCGCCTGGGGTGAGGTACTACGCAGCAGGAATGGCAGAGAAAACTCTGCCAGAGAAAGACACAGGCTTACCGTGAGGGAAGCCGTACTGTGGAAGAATACACATGTGGGATGGCCCGAAGGGGAATCACTACACACGGGCACCTAGCCCAGCACAAGGAGAAAGACACAGGCTTACCGTGAGGGAAGCCGTACTGTGGAAGAATACACATGTGGGATGGCCCGAAGGGGAATCACTACGCACGGGCACCTAGCCCAGCACAAGGGCTGACCTTGGGCATACACACGAGTGCTGGACCAGGCGTCTGACGCTCCGCCACGCCTGACCGCCGAGGGTGCGGGAGGAACTTCAACAGGGTTCGCCATGGGGAACTGAACTGAGAAGCAGAAAAGAGCACGTATCCGGTCCGTAGAGGGGAATGGCGCAGCAAGCGTGATCGACACCGAGCGGGACCGATGTTATCTTTCTCTGTCACGTACATTCCTGACCTGCGGGTGTCGCTGTTGGACAGAGTTATTCCTGCTTCCTGTTTGCAGTGCTGGTTTGTGATTGTAGCTCTGTGTAGCTTTGTTTTTCTGTAAAATCTCTATCACTCTCTGTTGTTTAAAGTGATAAAATATAACTTAATTCCCACCATATTTCTGATATTATCTATCTACCTCATCTGATTAATTTGATCATTCGCTTTTATTCTAAAACCACGAGTGCAGCGCACCTGTTAGCTTGTTCGTTAGCTTGTCATTAGCGTTTCCATTCGTGCCTATTGCTGTTTTCTTTCTTCTTCTTTTTTTCTCTCTCTCGCTCCGTTTCTTTTCTCTCTCGCTCCGTTTTTTTTCACAAGTTCATCAAACAACTGTGGTAAGTAAGAATCATTCATCAATCACAGTGAGTAATGGACCCACTGAGAAACATGATCAAAGTGCTCTAATTATTGGTGATTCTATTGTACGGAATGTGAAAATAGAGACACCAGCCACTATAGTCCAATGTTTACTGGGAGCCAGAGCGCCTGACATCTTGGCAAATTTAAAAGTGCTGGCTAATGCTAAACCTAAATACAGTAAGATTGTTATTCACACCGGCGCTAATGATGTTCGACTTCACCAGTCGGAGATCACTAAAAATAACATTAAAGAGGCGTGTGAACATGCAAGCACGATGTCAGACACTGTAATATGCTCTGGTCCCCTCCCTGCTTACCGTGGCGATGAGATACATAGCAGACTGTCATCACTCAATGGCTGGATGTCTAAGTGGTGCCCGCAGAATAACATAGGTTTCATAGATAATGGGATGAGTTTTTGGGGCAGACCTGACCTGTTGAAAAGAGATGGTCTTCATCCCTCCTGGGGTGGTGCCGCTCTTCTCTCTAGAAATATGGCACATAGTCTTAGAGTTTGTACATGACTAACTGGGGCCCAGGTCAGGAAGCAGACAGACTGGCTAAACCGACCGTCTGCTAGCCGCCTCATGTCACAGAAATCAGTTAATTCTCAGCACATAGAAACTCTTTCACCTAGATATCACACAGATAAATACAAAAACTGTCCAAACCAATTTAAGAGTAACAATTTAATTGATGTTCAACAAATAAAAAACAGATGCAATACGGATAAACAAATGATAACGCTTGTCTTATTGAATATCAGGTCCCTTTCTACGAAAGCACTTTTTGTAAATGATATGATCACTGATCATAAACTAGATGTGCTCTGTTTGACAGAAACCTGGCTAAAACCTGATGATTACATTATTTTAAATGAGTCTACCCCCCAAGATTATTGTTATAAACATGAGCCTTCAATTTATTTTCAGTATTTCTCAGAGGGCAGGCTTCAAGTATAACCCGTTTGAAGTAATGGTGCTTCATATAACATTGTAACATTGTCCACATGTTAAT
>NW_015506934.1:43330-78482 GCF_001515645.1 Sinocyclocheilus grahami
TTGATGTAACAGAAACTATGGACTCTCTCTTTTCTAGCATTTTAAATACAGTTGCTCTTTTACGCTTAAGGAAGATTAAGGAAAACAGTCTGACACCGTGGTATAATGAGCACACTCGCACCCTAAAGAGAGCAGCCCGGAAAATGGAGAGCAGCTGGAGGAAAACAAAACTAGAGGTATTTCGTATTGCTTGGTGGGAAAGTAACCTGTCCTACAGAAAAGTATTAAAAACTGCTAGATCTGATTACTTTTCTTCTCTTTTAGAAGAAAACAAACATAACCCCAGGTATTTATTCAATACAGTGGCTAAATTTACGAAAAATAAAGCATCAACAAGTGATGACATTTCCCAACAGCACAGCAGTAATGACTTTATGAACTACTTTATGTCTAAGATCGATACTATTAGAGATAAAATTGTAAGCATGCAGCCGTCAGCTATAGTATCACATCAGATAGCTTGCTATAGATCGCCTGAGGAACAATTCCACTCATTCTCTACTATAGGAGAGGAAGAATTGTATAAACTTGTTAAATCATCTAAACCAACAACATGTATGTTAGACCCTATTCCATCTAAGCTCCTAAAAGAGGTGCTTCCAGAAGTCATAGATTCTCTTCTGACTAATATTAATTAATCATTGTCATTAGGATATGTCCCCAAAACCTTCAAACTGGCTGTTATTAAGCCTCTCATCAAAAAAAAAAACTTGACCCCAAAAAACTAGTTAATTACAGACCGATCTCGAATCTCCCTTTTCTGTCCAAGATACTAGAAAAGGTAGTATCCTCACAATTATATTCCTTCTTAGAGAAAAATGGTATCTGTGAAGATTTCCAGTCAGGATTTAGACCGTATCATAGTACTGAGACTGCTCTCATTAGAGTTACAAATGACCTGCTCTTATCATCTGATTGTGGTTGAATCTCTCTATTAGTGCTATTGGATCTTAGTGCTGCGTTCGATGCTATTGACCACAACATTCTCTTGCATAGACTAGAAAACTTTGTTGGCATTAATGGAAGTGCATTAGCATGGTTTAAATCGTACTTATATGACCGCCATTTAACGGAATGCATAGTCAATATAAAGAAACTGGATGATGAGTAATTTCTTACTGCTAAATTCTGAAAAAACAGAAGTGTTAATTATAGTTTTACTATAACTGATTACAAAACTTGAATTAATTATAGGACCTAAAAGCTCCGCATGTAATAACCTAGAACACTGTCTAACATTTGATGGCTGCTCTGTAAATTCTTCGTCATCAGTTAGGAACCTAGGTGTGCTATTTGATAGCAATCTTTCCTTTGAAAGCAACATTTCTAGCATTTGTAAAACTGCATTTTTCCATCTCAAAAATATATCTAAATTATGATCTAGGCTCTCAATGTCAAATGCAGAAATGTTAATTCATGCGTTTATGACCTCAAGGTTAGTGTTAGAGCCATAACAATATTAATCATTTTGTAATATTTTTTCCTTATATTAAGAATGATTATGTTTTTCGATAAATGTGTATTTTGTGTTATTTGTATTGTATCACGTGACTTTGACTAGTTTTATACGTATTATGTATGTGTAAGAAATTTTTGATGAAGAACCCGAAAGGAAGGGTTGGAACTAGACAGTCTTTTGCCCGTGAAAAATTCATGTTTTTGGAAATAGAACAAGTGTTAAGAAGTTTTTGAGTTTTAGAATTTCTTTTGTAATGTAACAAGATAAAAAAAAAAGTAAACATTTACAAGAAAAGTTTTGGATTCACGCGTCAAATCCTTTGTGCCTCACCCTTATAATGAAAATGGTGAAAATCATGACTTGGATCGCTATTACAGTTAGATTATTGTAATGCTTTATTGGGTAGTTGTTCTGCACGCTTAATAAACAAACTCCAGCTGGTCCAAAATGCAGCAGCTAGAGTTCTTACTAGAACCAGGAAGTATGACCATATTAGCCCGGTTCTGTTAACTCTGTACTGGCTCCCTATTAAACATTGTATAGATTTAAAAATCTTGCTTATTACTTATAAAGCCCTGAATGGTTTAGCACCTCAGTATTTGAATGAGCTCTTATTGCATTATAGTCCTCCACGTACACTGCGTTCTCAAAACTCTGATAATACCTAGAATTTCAAAATCAACTGCAGGCAGTAGATCCTTTTCCTATTTAGCGACCAAACTCTGGAATAACCTACCTAAAATTGTTCGGGAGGCAGACACACTCTGTCAGTTTAAATCTAGATTAAAGACCCATCTCTTAACCTGGCTTACAAATAACACACTAACACATTTCTAATATTCAAATCCGTTAAAGGATTTTTCGGCTGCATTAAATAGGACAACCGGAACCGGGAACACTTCGTTAGACAGTATGGCATCTATGCTAATATTAGTCTGTTTCTTTCTTATTCTGAGGTCACCGTAGCCACCAGATCCAGTCTGTATCCAGATCAGATGGTCACTGCAGTCACCCGGATCCAGTTCGTATCCAGCCCAGTTGGTGAATCAGCACCTATAGAGGACCTCGACAGCCCTGAATGTCAGCGTAGATCAGGACAACTAGATGAGCCCCAGAGACAGATCCCCAGTAAAGACCTTGTCTCCTAGATGGCCACCAGGAAAAGACCACAGGAACCAGATGAGTCCTCTGCACAATGTGACTTTGCTGCAGCCTGGAATTGAACTGCTGGTTTCATCTGGCCAGAGGAGAACTGGCCCCCCGACTGAGCCTGGTTTCTCCCAAGGTTTTTTCTCCATTCTGTCACCGATGGAGTTTTGGTTCCTTGCCGCTGTCGCCTCTGGCTTACTTAGTTGGGGACACTTAATTTCCAGCAATATTTAGACTTGATTGCACAGATACTATTTATACTGAACTGAGCTGGATGATGACATCACTGAATGCAATGATGAACTGCCTTTAACTGAAAATTGGGTTTTTACTATTGCCATTTTGCATTATTGATAATTAATAATTGATAATTAAACAACAATTGATAATTAATGCTGTACAGTTGCTTTGACACAATCTGTATTGTTAAAAGCGCTATATAAATAAAGGTGACTTGACTTGACTGTAGCTCAATACGATGAAATGTTAGAATATCATCATGATATTATATTGTCGATCTAGCTTATTGCTGGTCTCATACAGCCAACAAACTAACACATAGAACTGAAAGAGTTACGACTGTTTCATTTATCTTGCACACATCACCGACACAGGAACACCATTTCACATGCTATATGTATTGCATTTTATTCGCTTGCACAATTGCCTTGCATTACTCAAAACATTAGTGCCCCCTAGTGGCACTCATCAGTACATCTCCCTTTTTTTAATGCAACAATCAACTAGTAAATTAAATAAAACCTTCCAATAACACAGTTTTTTTTACTCTCATCACCACAACATTCTGAACATTTTAATTATCTAACAATGTGTCTCATTTCCTCAATTATTTGTTTATTTTATTTTTCCTTTAGATTAGTTTGCATACACATTTAACACTTCAGCACTCCTCAATAAGTCTTTTTGGCTTAACAATGAATCTCCTTTGCCTCTCAACCTTTCCTGCATTTAGAGATAATGACAGTGTACTGTCTGTAGGAGTTTTCTTTGGGGGTACTCCTTTGCCCTACATCACTCTCTTTACTGTATTCTTTTGGAGCCTCAGGACAATTGATCCAGGCATCCTTGTTGAATTCTGTTTTAGGAATTTTCAACAAATCCCTCCTCTTTCTGCGAAGAGTATTGCCATAGTCAGTGATTACTTCATACGATCTAGGCATGATCTCCTTCAGAACCTTTGCTTTTGGTCCCCATTTTCCATCACATCTTACTCTCACCAAATCGTTTCATTCCAGTGGGCGTAAAGGTCTTGCGTTTTTGTTGTATGTAACATTAGAGCTGCACTTCCTAGATGCAAACTCGTCTTTGTTTTGTAGCAAATGTTCAGCTGAGGGTAGCTTTGTCCTCAGCTTTCTACCCATCAGTAATTCCGCTGGAGACTTCGCACCTTCTAAAGGTGTTGATCTGTAGTTCAAGATTGCAAGATGAGGATCTTCTCCTGCTTCAGCTGCTTTCTTCAGCAGATGCTTCACAATCTGCACTGCCTTTTCGGCTAACCCATTTTACTGTGGATAATATGGACTTGATGTTACGTGTTTGAATCCATACTGCCTTGCAAACTCTTTGAATGTTAGCCCACAGAATTGAGGTCCATTGTCACTGACTACAGTGACCGGAATTCAATGTCTCGCAAAAATAGTTTTCAAATATAAGATCACATGCTTTGCAGAGGTGTCTGTCAACACTGCGAACTCTGGATAGTTGGAATAGTAATCCATGACAACCAGGTAATCTTTCCCATTCAGTTGGAACAAATCAGCTCCGAATTTCCTCCACGGTTCACATGGTTTAAAATGAGGTAAGAGTGGCTCTTTCTGCTGTTTGTATCTGTGTTGTTGACAAATCTCACAGCACTGTACTTGTGTCTCTATGTCTCTATTCATATAGGGCCAGTACATCACATCTCGGGCATGGCACTTACATTTCTCAATACCCATATAGCCTTCGTGTATGAGCTCAGTCATTTGTTGTCTATTTGTACTAGGGACTACAATCCTCCTTCCTTTTAGAAGAACTCAGTCAATGACAGAAAGCTATGAAATGCTGATATGGACTAGGCAGCGTCTCATCTCCAAGTAAGTTGATTTTACAAATCACTTCCTGTAATACACTGTCACTTGCTGTTGCATCTGCAAACTCAACCCAGTTCTGTCTTGACACAGGTATCTGATTCACTACACAATCCACATGAATTTGAATATCATTTTCCGTGCTGCTTTTTCCAGTGTGACAGTCTTTTCCAATTCTTGTGCATGGTGGTACTACGCATCGCTTTTGTGTTGGCAGAAAGCTTGGGTAAAATTTTACTCATGTAATTGACTACCCCCAATGCTCTCTGTAACTCTGTTTTGTTTTTAGGCACTGGCATGTCAGCTACAGCTCGCGGTTTTTCCGGGTCTGGCTGTATTCCTACTGCAGATAGGTTATCTCCGAGGTAAATGATCTCTGTCACTCCAAATTCACATTTTGTCTGTTTAGTTTCAGTCCTGACTTTTGTGCATGTTTTAACACTTCATAGAGTCTTTTGTCATGCTCATTTTGCATTCTTCCCCATATTATTATGTCATCCAGGAATACTCCCACACCTTCCATACCATCAAACAGCTGTTGCACTGTTCTGTGAAATACCGCCGAACAGATACCAAAAGGTAAGCGAAGGAAACAGTGCCGCCCGAAGGGTGTATTGAAAGTACATAACTTAGCACTTTCTTCATCGAGGACAATTTGGTAGAAACCTGACGATGCATCCAGTTTAGAGAAATAACTTGCACCTGACATTGTGCTTGTTATGTCAGTCTTTGTTGGCAACTTGTAGTGCTCTCTTTTGATCCACTTATTTAAATCTCTTGGATCTATGCAAAGTCTCAGATCTCCATTTTTCTTTTCCACAATTACCAGAGAATTTACCCACTCTGTTGGCTCCTCTATTTTTCTTATTATTCCTTTCCCAATCAAAGATTGCAATTCAGATCTCAACCTTTCTTTGAGGGCAGCTGGTACCTTCCTGGCTGGATGTATGACTGCTTGAGGATTTTCTTTCAGCTGTATCTTGTGTTTGCCTGGTAGACAACCCACACCTTCAAACACATCTTGGTACTGTTTAACTATCTTGTTAACACTAGTTACCATCTCATTCTGTTTCTCAGCTGTGTCACTCTGTGTAACTGCTTTACTGATAATCACATGCACTCTCTTTATGAGCCCCAAATTTTCACAAGCCTTCAGCACAAGTATAGGCTGCCTATTACCCTCTACCAGTACACATATTACATTCACAGACTTTCCTGTTTTTGCTGTCAGGGTAATGCTACATACCCCATTTGTGGGCTCATCATTGTAAGTTCGTATGCTTATCTTTCTGTCATGCACTTGGTATTTTTCTCAGTCTGTCGAATTCTCTTGTTGGCAGAAGGGTCACTTGCACACTGGTGTCCAGTTTAAAGGGTTCAGTCACTCCATTGACATCTAGATGAGCTATCCACTCATCCTTGGTGCTCGCTTCCTCCACCAGTCTCCACGAAGAACTGCTCATCCTCATCATTGCTGTCGCTGGTGTCCTTGACTCTTTCCACAACTCAAACTTTTTTTTTAGTGAAGCAACATCTTGCAAAAAAAAATTTTCCATCACACTTGCGACAGTCTTTACCATAAGCCGGGCATTTTTGTGGTGCATGGTTGGTTCCACATCGGTTACAGTCCTTGTTGTCCTTTTGTCTTGGTTTGCAGTGTTTTTCTTTACCAGTTTTTTTTGTGTGTTCACACATGACATCCATTGCTGCTGCAGGCTCTTTCTGCATCGAAGGATTTAAGTTGTACATTCACTCTCTCTGATGCTTGGCAAATGCGAATTGCTTTGTCCAAAGTCAATTCAGTCTCCCCGAGTAACTGTCTTCTTACTCTCTTATCCAGGATGCCAATGACTATTTGATTCCTGATCATCGAATCAGACAAACTCTCAAAGTTGCACGATTGGCTTTTCAGCATCTTTTCAAGACATAACGTTCGTATGTTTCGTTTTTCTTTGGTGTACAATAGTCCTCAAAATTTGCTATAACGACATTGTACTTATCTTGCTCTTCCTCAGAGAACTGGAACGTGTTGAAAACATCTATTGCAGATCGGCCAGCCACCGTGAGAAGCAGAGCAATCTTCCGGCGGTCATTATCACTCTACAGCCCCGTCGCTAACAGGTACAGCGCGAAGCACTGCTTGAAGGATTTCCAATTAGCATGGACATTTCCACTCAAATTCAGCTCGTTTGGCTGTCTAGTGCTATTTACACTAATTTTGTAAACTGTTTATCTATTTATCCTGGTACCATGTTTCATTTATCTTGCACAGATCACCGACACAGGAACACTGTTTCACATGCTAGATGTATTGTATTTTATTTGCTTGTACAATTGCCTTGCATTACTCAAAACATTAGTGCCCCCTAGTGGCACTCATCAGTACAACGACCACCAGAAGTTACGGGCTTCGGACGGGTTTTGCTCCCGAACCGAGCTGCCCAGCCCGGCGGCATGGAGCTTGTTCAATGCGTCTCCTCAAGCCTCACACATCGAGTTTCAGCCCCAGGGACCGCACTGCCGCCGAGAAGTGAAACAGCACTGCATTACCTCGCAATTTTAATTTGTCAAATAATCTGAACTGTATGAGTAGTATTTCAGCACTTGTGGGTAGTTCGGTAGAATGAAATGCCCTCATTCTTTTATATCCTCTGAGACTCGCGTGTGCCACTGATATTTGTCTCATTAGCAATCACGCCCTGCTTCATACCACAATCATGTTAAAAACATGAATGCATTCACTCATCCATAAGAATTATTTCCCCATAAACATTATTAGATCCATCGGCATGACGACATGTCCCATGATTCCATGCTCATTCCCAGCGTCATCAATCAACGCCTTTGTTATTGTTTTGAATAGGTTAGTGACCTCTAGCAGTGAAAAATTACATATTGTGCCTTTAAGTTATGTTTATATTGTGTATATTTCATTATGTATTTTAATAGGGTTATTTAATAAAACCATATTATTACTAATTTTTGATTCTTCATTTGAACCAATTATTGCTTCATTGCTATTGTATATGCATTTGAAGTCATTTTAAAATATATTGTTCACTTAGATATGTTTTTATTACCACAAAAAAGTAATAGTTTTAATACCCCTTCAAGATCCAAATTTAGAGTCTTGTGAGAAGTTTTGTAACCTTTTTATCAATAAAATCATTGGCATTAGTTTGCAGATTTCTTCTAATTTATCTCAGAATTTCCAATATTTAAATATTAGTTTGTCTTGTTTTTCTAACTTTCATACTATCTCACTTTTGAATTGTTGGACATTATTTTCAACATAAAGTCAACCACCTGCTCTCTCGATGTTATTCTTACAAAGTTGCTCCCTGTCCATTCCATGCTTGAGTACCATGGGGTTTCTTATCATATTTATGCAGATGATACCCAGCTCTATTTTCCTCTAAAATAGCATGTTGCATGACCCTGTTAGCATGTTTAAAAGACATAAAAGCTTGGATGGACAAAAACTTCCTACAGTTCCTACCTAAGTTATTTTGTTTGGTGCCCCACATATTTTAGATAATTTATGTCCTACCCTTAGTCCTCTTCAAGAAAATATTTGTGATCAAGTTAAAAAAACTGGGAGTTAAATTTTTGATTCCGTACTAAAATTTGACAAACTAATACATTTTGTAATCAGAGCCAGTTTTCTGCAGCTTAAGGGGCCTCACAAGCTTAAAAAATTGACTACTTTTCATTACTTTGGAGACTGCCATTCACATATTCATCTCAACCAGGTTATATTACTGTAACACTATTTACACTGGAAATAACCACGCCACGAAATAATTACTCTCACGTCTACAGCTGATACACAAAGCAGCAGCTTGTTTTTTTTGTTTTTTTGACTAGGATGAAAAAGAGGGAGCAAACCACAACTGTGTTAGCATCACGTCAGTGGTTACTGTTGAAAACAGAGTTGATTTTATGATTTTAGTATTCTCCATATTCTTGCTACGACTTACATCTCAGATCTTCTTCACCTCTACTGTTCCCAGAGCATGTTCAGGTCTTCCTCTCAGCTGCTACTGATTGCTCCAAAATATATTAAACCATTATTATAATTACTTTTTGTATTCGTCTGGTTTCATTAGGTATTAAGTTTATTTATATATAATAATTATTTGTATGTAAATCTAACAGTAACACTTTATAATAACTGTGCGCTATGAATAATCAGTTAAGCATTAGTAAATAGTTAATTCATCATTTATAAAGCATTGTTCCTACATTAATAAGCAAGGTGGTGGGACAAGTCTATATATAAGTGTTTTCCGCATGCAATTCAGATAAATAAAATATCTGAAAAAAATAAGGGTGAAAGCACTTGTTAGATGCATGGGACTTCTGTTAGCTCCCACATCTGGTAATTTTACTTAGATTTCTTTTGCCTTGCAGATTGCCCATTAAAATCACAGAGGTTCTGTGGAACAATTCTGTCTTCTGTGTTGGTTTAGTTCCTGTGTGTCCTTTTTTGGTTATGTTCCTGGTCTCGTTTAGCCTTATTAGTTTACCTACATCACTTGTGTCTAGTTAATTGCCCTCATTTGTCTATGTATTTAAGTTGTTCCCTCTCAGACACTCTTTGGAAAGGTATGTGCAGGAATTCCTCGAGCTTTCCCATTGGGCGAGCTGGCTTGATGCTTCACTCTGTGCTTGTTTTTAGTTGGGTCTGGATGAGAAAACTATTCGCAGTAGTCTTCCTGCATGTGATTTCTCTGTAGTTGAGTTAATTAATCTCATCCTTTATTTAAATGGTTCAAATTTTGAGGTAGAAGAAGTTAAAGAAAATGTGAACCATCCTCATCTAGCCCCCTCTAAAACACACTTCGCCTCTCCAGCTCACCCTACACCGGGACCCTCCACATGCCTAACCAATGGTTCCTGTCACAGGTTAACCTGGTGACTCTATAAACTTGGACTTACAAACATACACCCATATCACTGATACTGTGCATTGCCGGCATTATTAACATCTGTGTACACCTCAGGAAAGTTTTATGGAGTTTTTGTTTTGTTTAGTCTAAAGTTTGTTGCTGCTGTGTTTTGTTATAGTTTTCAACTCTTGATAGTTTCCTTAAAGTTTGCTATTATTTTTCTCAAAATAACAGAATGCCAGAACACTTAATTCATATGATAATTACCTTTATTTTTCCACATATTTGCCACAAACCTTTTTTGTGCACACTCTGTTCAACCAAACCCATAATGCAGGTTAATCTGTTTTTTCAACCTAAAACGTTTGTACATAGTTGGTAGGCTCTATAGGTGGGGCTTCAGCCTATAAATAGGCGTGATGGCTGAAAGAATTTCAGTTCTGATTGTGAACTCTAAAACTAAGCAGGATTGCAAACTTGGGCCATCTGGTTTAGCCAAAATTAGCACGTTGTTGCTGTTTTCTTTTCTTTTTTTACAGTTTTTGTTTATTTTTGTTTTCTCCTGCACTGTAAATATTTTAGCACCTTCGAATAAAACACAATTTTTGGATTTTGCATAAACTTTTTGTACAGCACGTCATTTCCTTTTTCCACTCCAACTGGTTGGCCTCCCTACAGTTCCGACCACCAATCTCCTCCCGTGTTTCCCAGAGCACGCAAATGGACATCTAATAGTGCTGACCTGGGGTCCAGAACACCTGAGAAGAGATGATGCCAACCCCTCAGAGGACCTCAGATGATGCCAACCATGAAACAACATACAGAACTGCCAAATTTTGCTATAAGTTTGATTGCATCATATAGTAATTGCTGTTAATAGTGTTCATCGTCTGTTTGATTACGTCTTTAATTGATTTTTCCGTACATTTCTGTACTTTAACTGACAGTCACCACTGATAAGCTACCACTAAATATTGTAGAAACTTAATTTGCTGTAAAGTTGCTTTGCAACGATTTGTATCGTGAAAAGCGCTATACAAATAAACTTGAATTTAATTTAATTTAATTAAAGTTGCAGACCCAGCATTCAAATCTGTCAGGTCAGTGCTTAAATCCACATCCCTTCATCTGTCTCCAGTTCCAAGATCCATTCCAGTCCTCAGCCCAGAAGGAGCAGCCGCCTCACTCACGGCCGTTTCGCTCTTCAGCCCGCCAGCCGCTTCACTCTCAAGCCTGCCGGCCGCCTCACTCTCGAGCAAGCTGGCCGCTTCGCTCTTTAGCTGGCCGGCCGGCCACTCCACTCTCAAGCCCGTTGGCTGCTTTACTCTCAAGCCTGTCGGCTGCTTCACTCTCAAGCCCGCTGGCCACCTCACTCTCAAGCCCGCCGGCTGCTTCACTCTCAAGCCCGCCGGCCGCTTCATTCTCTAGCCCTGTGATAGCTTCAGCATTCCCTTTGACCGCAGTCCTAAGCAGGAGGATGAGGAAGAAGAGACGATTCACTGAGGTTCTAGCCCCTGACCAGAGTCGAGAGATGGCTCTAGCCTCTGACCAGAGTCGAGAGATGGCTCTAGCTCCTGACCAGAGTCGAGAGAAGGAGAGCACAGAGAGGGCTTTTGTTCCCGAGTGCAGCCCAGAGAGGGCTTCTGTCCCCAAGTCCAGCCCAGAGTGGTCTTCCGTCCTCAAGTGCAGCCCAGACAGGGCTTCTGTCCCCGAGTGCAACCCAGAGAGGGCTTCTGTTCCCGAGTGCAGCCCAGAGAGGGCTTCTGTTCCCGAGTGCAGCCCAGAGAGGGCTTCTGACCCTGTGTCCCGCCCAGAGAGGGCTTCTTCATTCTTCAGAGATGACTCCCCTACCCAAGTTCAGTCCAGAGATGTATTTGGCCCCATAGCCCAGCCCAAAGCCTGTTCCAGCCAAAGGACCCAAAGGTTTCCCCAAGAAAATGAAAAAACATTTTGGGGGTAACTACTTGCACCGCCATGGCCCCCGGGATTACCTGCACTGACCTGGAGGCTTCCCGTCTTGTGTAGCTGCTCCTACCCACCCTCCCACCCCTCTTGAATGTGTTTATCGCGAGGTGGCGCTTTCCGGGAGGGGGAGTAATGTCACACTTTCAGTTGCCATGGACACCTTATTTCTGTGTTTTCCTGTCTTCTGTTTTCATTTAGTTCCTGTGTGCCCTTTTGTGGTTATGTTCCTGGTCTCATTTAGCCTTATTAGTTTACCTCCATCACCTGTGTCTAGTTAATTACCCTCATTTGTCTATGTATTTAAGTTGCTCCCTCTCAGACACTCTTTGTCCAGTCACCGTTATGCCTAGTTTTGTTTTCCCTCACCATTCTGCCTGTGGTTTGAGTTGTTTATTAAACTGAGAGTTTTGGACTTTACCTTCTGTCTCCTTTGCCTTGCTTCTCAACAGAACCTGTGACAGGTTGATTATCTTTATTTTTGTTCACAGGTGTTTCTAGTTAGTCATTAGTCTTATATTTTTACCACTGTCTCTTGTCTAGCTTTGTTCCTTGTAACCATTGTTGGTGAGTTTATATCTGTTTAAGTTTAGTTTATGTTCCAAACCAAGTCCTGCTCTGTTAAGTCTTTTGCTTATTTTGGGTTTGTTTCTTGGGTTATGCTTTGTGTGCTATGTGAATAAACTGCAACTTCCCTTGAGTGGAATATGATTACACTATGTAATTCACATGAAACCAATGACTCACCCCATGTTTTGGTCTGAGGTTGACCCAGAATAGCTTTATGTCCCACAGTGCAGCTGTAAATGTCTCCCTCTTCAGGGGTGATCTTCAGATGGGAGAAGATGTTAAATGTGCCGTCATGATTTGGGTGATACTGGCTGTTCATAAACTCTGTCACATTCACACTGTTCTTAGTCCATGAGATGATCACAGGTGGTGGGAAGAACCCAGTCATGTGACAGATTAGGTCATTCTCAACACCCACCATCACATCATATTTGGAGTAGATGGAAGTGTGAGGGGGTTCTGTGAACACAAAACAATTTTATTTGTACATTTGTAACCAATCAATTATACGAAAAGTTGCTACTACTGCATATTAAGTTTGTATTATTACCTGTTTTTTTCATCAGAGCCACTGTAAGCTTTTATTTGTATGTCTAATTAATCTCTGCAGACTTCTAGACTACCAACACTCTGTTCATAAAATCCATCATAGCTGGTGGAGTTGACAAAATCTGCAAAATCAGGCAGTGTCAACAATCCCTTTTTTCCAATGAAGTCTGAATGGAAAACCTCCTCTCCATCTGTTCCATAAAGTTCCTCCTTCTCTGTATCAGAGCATCCAGTAAATACAAAAAAGTTGTGTACAGCTGAAATAGATAAAATGTCAAAAGAAATTTTAGCTCAAAAGCAGTACATTCTCAGTCTTTAAGATATAGTTAATACACTACAAAAGTACAATGAACAAATAATGAACTGTATTTCATCATTCATTCATTACAGTAACATACACAGCCATGATTAGTTTGTGTGTGTGTGTGTGTGTGTGTGTGTGTGTGTGTGTGTGTGTGTGTGTGTGTGTGTGTGACCCCACAGCTAACAGAGCAATTTTGTCTTTACTGTCCCAATACTTGTGGAAGGCGCTGTGTGTATGTAAAGACAAAATTGCTCTGTTTGCTGTGGTCAAAACAACTGTAAATATGATTAAAAGGTGAATATGAGGCAGAAGTACAGAATGTCACATTTTATTATTGGCTGTTTCAACACAAACATGTTTTACCAGCTAAGACGAACCCCTGATGAAAAATCCAGCATTGCTGGTCACAAGCATAAGGGATGTTTTGCATGCTGGAATGAGCATGAGATCCTGGTTGCTGGTATGTTGGTCCCAAACATGGGATTATTATTGGCGGTTTGTTGGTAATCCAGCATAAGGTATGTTTTGCACAATGGAACCAGCGTGATGGTGTGCTGGTGGACCTGCATATGCTATATTTCGGGTGCTGGTATGATCCCAGCAGGACCACAACAAGATAACCTTTTTACTTCAAATGACAAATAAATGCAAATGCAAATAAAATCAACAATATCTCACCGGAGGATGCTTATACAACTCCAAAAACATCAGCATGTTCACTTGTAATGTGAATTGCATTTTGGAAATACAAATTGCATTTCTTTCATGTGGTATGTATAGTTGTTGTTAACATCTGTTTGACACCATTATGGAGATCAGTGTTCCCTTTAGTGTTGCCCTTGACTTTGATTTAATTTATTATCTTTCAGCAATTGTTGCTCCTGCCTGCAATGACATACCTTTAACCATGTACACCCCCTTACAAAAACAATAACCATGATTTTGCTATGAATAAAACCAAATAACCATGGTTCTTACAGTTATTCCATTGTAACCACAAATTAACCATGGTTTTGCTACAAAACCATAGTTGAACTGTTTTTTTTTTTTTTGTGGTTGTACAAATGGTAGTCAATGTGCCAAAAACATGGTTTTACTATGATCATTTTCATAGAGCTATTTTGGAGTCAGTGATTGATAAAATTATGCAAGCAAAAACAGTACTTGTCCCCAAAGCACTGCTTGCATATAGACAGCTGTCTTACTTAGATTCAACCCCGCAAACCATACTGTTGAACCAACTTCACCGCTCTGTTTTGCTTAAGAACAGCATAAATATAGTTAGACCAGCACTAACCAGCATAAATCAGCATGGGCCAACATGGAATTGATGCTGGTTTATGCTGGATTTTTCAGCAGGGAAAGTCCCTTTAGAATTTTATCCCTCTGTCTAATGTGAGCAAAAGTTTTGGCCAGTTTAACTTAAAGCAAATGTAAAAGTGTAAAAGCTAATATTTAATTCATAGACATCACCGGACTCTGGGTTTCATCCTTTAAATGCTTTTCCAGGCCTTTTATGCAGCCATTTTCATGCCCTTGGTCTATTATAGTTATTGAAACAAAATATGATTTCTGTCCTTAACCCATATAAAGCACTCTTTGTTTGTTTGTGGGATTCAAAATATTGTTATACTTCAAAAAATAAATTCTAAGTCTAATAGTCATATCGAAGACTTAAACCTTCCTACATCAGCATGCTAGGTTTGCCTACTTAAGATCTTATAAAGCAGTGGATATCATTTTAATATGTGAAGTATTGACCTACCTTGAGTTTTAGCTCTGAAAATAGCAGGGAGTATGAAAATTAACATATACAGCTTCATTGTAGCCATATGTGAGTGGAGCAAATGCCAAAGAAAATAATTCTTACTGGAGTCATACAGGCCTATCATCCAATAAGAAGTGGACCCCAACTCTGACATCATTGTATCTAGGGTCAAATATTTTTAGTTTTAGACTTGTGAACTGTGGTCAAGGATACTAGACTTGTAAACTGTCAAGCATATTGGAATCAAGTAATTTTCAGGATGACTCTGACATCGAGACTGCAGTCTAGTGTATTTTGTGCTATTCAAACAGACAAAAATATTTATGTGGGTTTTTGTAAATGTTAGAGATAGAGGAGAGGAACACAGACTGTCAATATATATATTATATGGGTTAATGATATTTATCAAATACATTTTCTTAAATCCTCACAACACAAATAGTGCCATTTAGATTTTTTCATGATTTTTCGTATTCGTCATCCTAAACATTTGTCATAACAGAGACATTGCACACTGAGCCTGATGCATACTAATTAATCCGTTGAGAAAAAAATAGCAAAACAATACAAAATGGAGTCTTCAAGCAGTATGGATGATTTTGTTGTCCTCTCTCTTCTTAAAAAGAGAAAATGAAAGAGGAAATAGTGCGTCCATCCAATCCTTAGACTGTGTAGAGAGGAAGGAAAGTTCCACCTCCTTATTAAGGAGCTGCGGGATTATCCCAAGTGATTCAAAGTTTATTTCAGGATGTCAGTGGCTCAGTTTGATGCTTTGCTAGCGATACTGAAGCCACATATTTAAAATAACGACCACCAGTTTCCGTGAATCAATTAATCCTGAACAGATACTGGCAGTATACAGGGCTTTGTGCTGCGAGACGAAGTGGATCAACTTGTCAGATGCCATTCTGGATTTTGGCGTTCGCATACGGTGGCTCTGAATTGTGAAAACACCTTTCAAAATGCTTGTTACGGATGCAAAAAATGCATAAAATCGAACCTGATCCGAAATTTTTTATGACAAACGAAAGTTTCAGAGGCAGTGTGTAAACATGATTGACACAATGTGAGGTCTTTTTTTTTTTTTTCAAGCAAAAATTTTGAACGAAAATGTCAGATTCAGTGTGCAAGGACCCTAAGTCTACATGACCTTGTTCTACATTCTTAAAGGCACAATATGTAAGATTTTTTAATTAATTTATCCAAAAACCTTTTGCACAGTGTTATATATTTCTTATATAACTTATATAAATTGTGCACTTTATCCAAAATGTTTCCAAGAATTTGTAAATTCAGAGAAATTGAACCATTTTAAATGCTATGCTATATGCACATCATAGACACATTTAGATAAAATGAGTAGTCCTTGGACACATTAACGGAACCAGAAGTTAGAGATTTGCACACGTATTTGTGCACATACATTTAATATTTCTTAAAATGCCATAAACAGTAAGGTCTGATTTCTGAGTAACATGATTGGGTGCTCAAGACATCCTGGAGATTGTTGCTATATATAAATGTGGCCCTTCTTCATGAATAAAGTTGAGAATTTTATGGTATTACACTGGCTCTGTGTCTGCCTGATCATTCTCCCAAGATCTCACGCTGCTGCTGCTGCCGCCACACACCACAGCGGTTGGTGCACCGGGTGTCAAATTGATGATTGAGAGCATTGAGGCTACAGATAGTCTTCTTACAAATTAATCTAACAGATATTTAACGTATTTATGCTTTTGAATACTAAATTACCTCAAAGTTAGAGCGTGCTGAATATAACCAAAGAGGAAACAAAACTAGATGCTGTCTAAGTTTTAAAAGAGGAAGCAAACACTAGACAGCAGTCTGAAAAAGAAAGAGAAAAAAATATATATACAGTGGGTACGGAAAGTATTCAGACCCCCTTAAATTTTTCACTCTTTGTTATATTGCAGTCATTTGCTAAAATAATTTAAGTGAATTTTTTTTCCTCATTAATGTACACACAGCACCCCATATTGACAGAAAAACACAGAATTGTTGACATTTTTGCAGATTTATTAAAAAAGAAAAACTGAAATATCACATGGTCCTAAGTATTCAGACCCTTTGCTGTGACACTCATATATTTAACTCAGGTGCTGTCCATTTCTTCTGATCATCCTTGAGATGGTTCCACACCTTCATTTGAGTCCAGCTGTGTGTGATTATACTGATTGGACTTGATTAGAAAAGCCACACACCTGTCTATATAAGACATTACAAAAAAAATTAACTTAAATGATTTTAGCAAATGGCTGCAATATAACAAAGAGTGAAAAATTTAAGGGGGTCTGAATACTTTCCGTACCCACTGTATATATACTGTATATACTGTATAGTAATGTAGAAGATGAGACGACAGAGTTGGATCCAAATGCAGGCTTTTATTCAAAAGAGCGGTCAAAACAGAACATGAGAAAACACAGGACCTAGGAAACACTACAGGCTAACAATACTCAGCAGTGTGAGTGTGTGTGTGTATGTGTGTGTGAGTGAGTGAGTGAGAGAGAGTGCGTGCATCTTTTATATGATATTTTATATGATGTTGTGTCACTGATGGGAAACAGGTGTGAGTGTGATAATGAGTTCCTAGGCAGGGGTTGTGGGAAATATAGTCCGGGGTAGAGTGGCAAGAGTCAGGGGTGGAGTGCCCTCTGGTGGAGTTCATGGGTACTCCAGCTGGAGATATATATACAGGGTGACCGTGATTTCACCAACTACAACATTCACCAAGACGTTTGGCACAACCAGGACTCTTCCAAGAGCTGGTTGCCCGGCCAGACTGAGCAATCGGTGGGAGAAGAGCCTTTGTAAGAGTGGTGACCAAGAACCTGATGGTCACACTGCTTGAGCTCCAAAGATCCTGTCTGGAGATAGGACATAATAATAATAATTCATTACATTTATATAGCACTTTTCTAGGCACTCAAAGCGCTTCACATTGTGAGGGGGGATCGCCTCATCCACCACCAGTGTGCAGCATCCACCTGGATGATGCAACGGCAGCCATAGTGCGCCAGAACACCCACCACACACCAGCTTATTGGTGGAAAGGAGACAGAAGCTGCGTCCCAATTCATAGGCTATGTGCTTCGAAGTGTGCATTTAAAGGCCAATTGCGTCACGGGGGCGCGACGAAGACCGTCCCAATTCACGATGCATCCTCCGATGGCTGCATTTGAAGGCAGATTGCGTCACCGCGGCGCGACGAAGGCTGTCGCAATTTGAACGTGACTTCAAATGTGCCCTCCGTTTCTCCGGCTAATGAAGGATACACCAGATGGATCCTTTGCAGCCTATCCTATCCCAGAATTCATAGAACGCCGGTGGCGATGGGACTTAATAACGGGTGATGGTTCTGTGGCGGACGACGAATACACTTAGAAGTGTAAGTATTGTGTTTTAATTTACTCAAATAGCTAGTGAAACAAATGTTAAAAGTCAGGGGTCTTAAAAAATGTGAACAGATTCATTTGTTAGGTAGTCTGAGGTAAAAGTTCTTGTATTTATTCAATTCAGGGCTGAATTGGATAATTCCTGTACTTGGGACAAAAACTCACTGGCTCGGAGGTAAGGCATTACCCATCTGTAATATTTCCACTAGGGCCTCTTGTGTTCACAACAATTAGCCCTCACCCATATATAAAGCCCACAACAATAAGACAAGTAGGCCTATGAGGCTACTTAATAAGTAGACAAGTCTTTCACTTGTATTTTTTACACCAGATGGATCCTTTGCAGCCTATCCTATCCCAGAATTCATAGAACGCCGGTGGCGACGGGACTTAATAATGGGTGATGGTTCTGTGGCGGACGACGAATACACTTAGAAGTGTAAGTAATGTGTTTTAATTTACTCAAATAGCTAGTGAAACAAATGTTAAAAGTCAGGGGTCTTAAAAAATGTGAACAGATTCATTTGTTAGGTAGTCTGAGGTAAAAGTTCTTGTATTTATTCAATTCAGGGCTGAATTGGATAATTCCTGTACTTGGGACAAAAACTCACTGGCTCGGAGGTAAGGCATTACCCATCTGTAATATTTCCACTAGGGCCTCTTGTGTTCACAACAATTAGCCCTCACCCATATATAAAGCCCACAACAATAAGACAAGTAGGCCTATGAGGCTACTTAATAAGTAGACAAGTCTTTCACTTGTATTTTTATTTTATTTATTTATTTATTTGTTTGTTTGTTTTGTAGCAAGATATGTCCATATATGTTTTAGGCAAACTTGATGATCCAGAAATATGATTTCTGAAGTATTTTGTATGCACGTCCTGCTGTCATATTTTCTAACCTTAAGTTTGCAGCCCTGTCTTAATCATGTTCTTTCCCTTTTCTCTTCTTTTAGGACAGGTCTGGAGAAAATGGTGCTTAAGGGAAACTTAAAAATTAAATGAATGAAGTTGTTTATTACTTTTGTAATTTAAGTTATTTGTAAATGAAGCAAATTAATTTCTGTGTAATGTTTTAGTTGAAACTTGTAAATAAAAAACAAGAAGTAGTTCTGGAAATTGTTCATTTTTGCAAAGCAAGTTATAATTTGTAAATGACAGAAATTCTTCCATAAATTTTTTTTTGCCTCTGAATAACATTTGCAAATGAAAATAAATTGTTCTATATTAAAAGTACTTTTTACAACTAATTACAAAATCACTTCAATTCAACATCAGAAAAACAACATCAAAATGTAATTAACAATACATAAAACAGATTGGGAAAAAAATTTTTTTTTATGTACGCTTTCATTCAACTGAGCAGTGAGACCCTGGATAGGCTGCCATAGAGAGTCTGGTACAGCCTCTGCCAGTGGAACATCATCTGGGATCGTCTCCAGAGTGTTTGAGTGCATATTTCCACTGTCCAGCACTGGGTCGTTCAGGTTTATCCTGCAGTACAGGGGTCTGGTCTGATGTAAGGAAATGAGGAAAGGACTAATTGTGTAGTGCTATGACAAAGTAATTGGTGGAAGAAATAGGAGTTAATTTAGTAAAGTATTTTCAGTAACTACTATTAGCGCATTGAGGAAAAAATACATGCATTTAAAACCTTAAGTAAAAGTATTATCCTTCATACTGTAATGTACTTAAGGTATAAAGAGTAAAAGTAGCCTATGTATTCTGCAGAAAAAACTTTATATATGATGGTCTTGCATTAATATTACTGCTGCACTACAGTGTACTGTATGTTGCATTTGACTTCTGAATATGTTCAAGGTTGTTACATTTAAAATACTTTATATAGGCCTACTGTTGTGCAGTTTAATGTACAACAGTGCATGATATTGTAAAGGACCATCTTTTTGTATTGTAGCTGTCCTGTGAGAAAAAAAAACTCTCATTTGTATGTGAATACTTAATGAATGTATTTCGTTACACTCCATGACTTTGTTATTTTGCAGATGAAAAGAACAAAATGTATTGCTAGAATATTAACAAAGAGTTGCTACAACTGCGAACCATATCAAGGCTTTGTCAGCTGCCATTGACAAGCGGCAGTAACGTTTGTAAGTGGACTTTTTATATTCAGCTGCATAAAACTAAACAGGGTTGAAAACCTCTTTAAATATGTTCACCATGGTCCATTTATATACATAATAATAAATAATAGAATAAACAACATAAAATCACATTTTGGTTAGATATAAGTCGACATTTAATCGCTTTATATATATTTTTTCATGTCATTACAATATTCAAGTAAGTCGAAACTCAATACTTACATTTAAAGTGTATTTCGGTAATTAAAAGTCAAAAACTAACAATTCAGGCTCCAGTTATTTTAATTTTCATTAACAAATAACATCTATGGCAGCTCTCTTCTCGCACCGTTGCTACGTGGCAGGAGCGGCAATTGGGACCACCTGCTGGCACAATTAGGAAATCCTGCGAAGGCTAGACTCAGAGTGTCCTTCAAAGACTGCGTTGGCCACATCCTTCGAAGACCCGTCCTCCGAAGGATGCAGTCTTTGAATTAGGACGCAGCTAGAGTGATGAAGCCAATCAGCAGATATGGGGATTGTTAGAAGGCCATGATGGTCAGAGGCCAATTTTTTAATGACCACAGAGAGTCAGGACCTCGGTTTAACGTCTCATCCGAAGAACGGTGCTTGTTGACAGTATAGTGTCCCCATCACTATACTGGAGCGCTTGGACCCACACAGACTACAGGGTGAGCAGCCCCTGCTGGCCTCCCTAGCACCTCTTCCAGCAGCAACCTAGTTTTCCCAGGAGGTCTCCCATCCACATACTGACCAGGCGCAACCCTGCTTAGCTTCAGTGGGCAACCAGTCTTGGGCTTCAGGGTGATATGGCTGCCGACATAGTTCAAGAAGGACAACCATCACAACAGCCCTCCACTGACGTCTGGAGGAAAGCAGGCACCACTCATCACCAGCCCAATACCATACCAACAGTAAAGCATGGTGGTGGCAGCATCATGCTCTGGGCTATTTTTCAGCAGCAGGAACTGAGCGACTGGTCAGGGTTGAGGGAAAGCTGAATAGAGCAATGTACAGAGATATATTCAATAAAAACCTGTTCCACAGTGCTCAAGATCTCAGATTGGACCAAAGGTTCACCTTCCAACATGACAATGACCCTAAGCACACAGCCAAGACAACACAGGAGTGGCTAAGGCCTGGGACACACTAGACAATTTTCAAATCTTAACTGATTTTAAAACTGTGGGAGACATTAATGACATTTTACACCAATTTTTAGCATTATAAAACTCTGAACGCATACACTAGAGCAAGGGTCTGCAACCTTCAACATCAAAAGAGACATTTTGGCCCCTTTCCCACCGAATAAAATTTACTTGGAGCCGCAAAACCTATTTGATCGCTAAAATGAAGATAACACAGCATATAGATAGTTTTATATTCAGTTATGTTACAGGGCAGGGGCATAGCAATATTTTCAGATGTGAGGGGGACAGAAATATCAAATACGCTATAATAATAATAATAATAGTAAAACTTATGTTTGTCTAATTGACAAAAAATATAATTTTTAAAAGTCTTTCTTTTAATTGACTAAGAAATAAAACAGACTGCTGGACAATAACCAATAATTTGTATTCTATAATATGTTTGATATATATTTTCCTAATGATAATTTTATGATTGGTTTATATTGTCAAAAGCTCACCAGTGTATGTCTTCCTGCCCGTCACAAGACCAGTCACCTCTGCACACTACATTTCCCAGAATCCTCCCTGGCTCACACCTGCTCACAGTTCATAATCACCGCACCTGTCTGCCATCAGCTTCATCAGTGGGTCTTTATAAGACTGCACTAAGCACTAGCACATTGTCTGGTCTCGTCTATGCACAAAACCAAATTGGATTTACCTCTGCGCACTCACCACTGTTCTCTCACCTGGACTTTAGGCAAGGTTACTTCTCTTCATACTTACCTGCTATCCCATCTGTGTTCTCCTGCATTCCTGTGATCTAATTGCTCCATTGCCACCTGAAAGACAAGACAAGACCAGACCAGAATCAGAATCAGAATGAGCTTTATTGCCAGGTATGTTTACGCATACGAGGAATTTGTTTTCGTGACAGAAGCTTCCACAGTGTAACAAAATGACCGTGACAGAACAAAAAACACAGATAATAAAAAAAATTTAAATTAAAAAAAAAAATGGAACAAGTAAATAAGGAATAAAGATATACAAATCGACAATTGTATGTACAGGTATATTATGCGCAAATTGAAATGTAGTATGTGTGTTAGATAAATAAGTGTATGAGTGAATAAATAGTGTGTTCCACAGTTATTGTCAAGTGTTCATGAGATGGATTGCCTGAGGGAAGAAACTGTTCCTGTGTCTGGCCGCTCTGGCGTCGACCAGATGGCAACAGTTCAAAGAGGGAGTGTGCTGGATGTGAGGGGTCCAGAGCAAAGAACATCTGCCAAAGCGCAGTTGTCTGTCCAAAGCTTTTGTAGGATTTAGTGTAAATGTGTATCTGAATCAATAAAAGCTGATACAGGGATACAGCTGTCCAGTTTCAGCATTGTCTGCAAATGGTTTAAATCATTAAGAGCAGCAAATTTGAGAACAAAGCAGCCAAAGACACATTTATTGAATGCGGGATGGGAGAAAATGAGATCAGGACGTTGAAACATGCATTTCCTTTGTGAGCGCTTCAAGCTCGACATCAGCATTTGCGTATCGCAGTTGCCAGACTCTAGCATTCAGAGTTCAGACAGAACATCATGATGATGCTCGTTAAAGATAATCCAAATATTTTTAGGAGAACAGACCTGAACATTGCTAGGTCGAGGTTCCTAATAGTGACAATTCATGCACTGTTGCATGATTGCGTCAAAGCAACTGAACTGCATTAATTAGGAAAATAGTGTGTCAATAATGCAAACTGTGACAATAGTAAACACTCATTTTTCAGTTAAAGACAGTTCATCATTGAATTCAGTGATGTCGTCATCCAGCTCAGTTCAGTTTAAATGATATTTTTGCAATCAAGTCAACGATATCGCTGGAAATGAAGTGTCCCCAACTAAGCAAGCCAGAGGCGACAGCGGCAAGGAACCAAAACGCCATCAGTGACCGAATGGAGAAAAAACCTTGGGAGAAACCAGGCTCAGTCGGGGGGCCAGTTCTCCTCTGACCAGACGAAACCAGCAGTTCAATTCCAGGCTGCAGCAAAGTCACACTGTGCAGAGGACTCATTTGGTTCCTGTGGTCTTGTCCTGGTGGTCGTCTGAGACAAGGTCTTTACAGGGGATCTGTATCTGGGGCTCATCTAGTTGTCCTGGTCTCCGCTGTCTTTCAGGGCTGTGGAGGTCCTTTCTAGGTGCTGATCCACCATCTGGTCTGAATACGTACTGGATCCGGGTGACTGCAGTGACCATCTGATCTGGATACAGACTGGATCTGCTGGCTACGGTGATCTCGGAATAAGAGCGAAACGGACTAATATTAGCGTAGATGCCATTCTTCTAATGATGTAGCAAGTACATCGGGTGTTATGAGAAGTGTTTCCGGTTCCGGTTGACCTAATTAATGCAGTCTAAAAATCCTTTAATGGATTTGAATATTAGAAGCGTATTGGTGTGTTATGTGTAAGCCAGGTTAAACTAGATTTAAGCTGCAAGAGTGTGTCTGCCTCCCGAACAATGTTAGGTAGGTTGTTCCAGAGTTTGGGCGTTAAATGGTCAAGTTTATTTGTACAGTGCTTTTCACCATACAAATCATTGCAAAGCAATTTTTCAGCCAATTAAGTTTCTACAATATTTAGTGGTAGTTTATCAGTGGTGACTGTCAGTTAATGTACATATGGCAGAAATGTACGGAAAAATCAACTTAAGACTCAACTTAATAAAACAGACGATGAACACTATTAACAATTATTATATGATGCAACCAAACTTATAGCAAAATGTGTTAGTTCTGTATGTTGTTTCAGGGTTGGCATCATCTGAGGTCCTCTGAGGGGTTGGCATCATCTCTTCTCTGGTGTTCTGGATCCAGACTGAAGCTTGTGTAAATCCTAGTTACCACGGGATGTCAATCCCAGCACAAACAGAGAAACAAATACAGACATAATTAGCGTAGCTGCTGTTCCAACCAAGCAAAATTAATTTGTTTAACCCAAACTAAAGATTAATAATGTGCATTTGATCAGATATAACTCCAATACAAGATTATGAGCTGCATTATTTGAATGCTTGGCCAAAGATATGTGTCTTTAATCTAGATTTAAACACAGAGAGTGTGTCTGAACCCCGAACGTTATCAGGAAGGCTATTCCAGAGTTTGGGAGCCAAATGCGAAAAGGCTCTACCTCCTTTAGTGGACTTTGCTATCCTAGGTACTACCAAAAGTCCAGAGTTTTGCGACCTTAGGGAGCGTGATGGATTGTAGCGTGGTAGAAGACTAGTTGGGTACGTAGGAGCTAACCCATTAAGGGCCTTTATAGGCAAGTAATATTTTGTAACCGATACAGAACTTAATAGGTAACCAGTGCAGAGACTGTAAAATTGGGGTAATATGATCATATTTTCTTGACCTGGTAAGGACTCTAGCCGCTGCATTTTGGACTACCTGTAGCTTGTTTATTGAAGATGCAGGACAACCACCTAGCAGTGCATTACAATAGTCCAGTCTAGAGGTCATGAATGCATGAACTAGCATTTCTGCATCAGAAACAGGTATGACATAAGTACCGCTCCGACTCTGCTGGGGTGCAGGCCATCAACGCGAAAAAGCCTAGGACGCTCCCAAAAAAGATTCCAATTATTAACAGAGCAGTTTCTGTTCTTTACACCATGACAATAATCATTCATTTAAAGCAAAAAGTCTACTGAACCTTTGTGTCCTCGCCGATACGTGGGAAGCGGTCCTGACACGATGATCATCGTCGCGGGCGATGTGCTGAGCACCGTCTCGATCATGCTCCTGATGTCCTTCAGTGTCTCCGTCTGCTGCAGCTTGGTGTCGTTAGCCCCCGCGTGAAGCACGACCACTCCGGGGCTCTCGTCACCCTTCAGGATCGCGGGTATCTGCGCAGAAACATAGGAAACACGAGCACCAGGGAAACAGTGAGTGTGCACTTTACCTTCAGCTAATGTAGCACGGACGTGCTGAACGATGGAGTCTCCGATGATCACAGCGTTGCGTTCTGTCTCGCGGATGGGAGCGAAGCAGTTCCGGGTGGAGATCTCGAAGACCGGAGGCGGCGGAGGGGGAGAGGTCGTCGCCCGGGGCCTGGCTCGCGTCTTCCGTGGGGGGGTGCACCCAGGGTCCTTGGTGTCCCGGCGCCGGAGTGAAGGACATCTGGGAAGATCGCGTCCTGGGTGCACCGGGCCTGTGCATAGAAACACACGGTGTAGAGGTGATGGGAGAGTTGGCAGCGCGCTGTATACTTACCTCGGACTTGAGCGTCAGCCTGGGATGTTTCCAGCGCGGCTCTCCGCTCTCTCAGCTGGGTCTGCCTCTCCACCAGGTCGCGGATCTGCTTCTCCACGGCCTCCAGCTCGAGCTGCACCGAATGCAGCTCGAACGTGTCCTCACCTGCACTCAAAAGTAGACCCCCATCCGCCATTAAAGCAAGTAACAGTGAATAGTGTATTAGTAATGTAAGCGAGATTAGCGGCAACCACGCTGGCGATGCTAGCGGGCTAATAGCGGACTCGGGAAGTCAAAAATAGAACTAGTGATAAGGTGCTCTGATTGTTTTGTAGAATACGTTAGGGGATATATTCACACGTTATAGAAACGAAAATGGTGTATAAAATTGATTTTAAGATAAAAAATTAGATGACAAAGAATTAACTTGACGGAGCTCAAACTCCAAACACACAGCAGCAACAAACAGGAAGTCTTTAGGTTGCTGCATTGACGCCACATTCAAACAGTGGCTGATCGCCAGAACATTTCAAAATAAGTTCATTTGCAGCGGGCCTTTTTTATATACATATATATATATATATATAAGAAAAGATGGAGTTTAAGTTTGTCATGTTTATACATTCAGATTGTTGTATACATTTAATATTTCTGTGCTCTCTGCCTAGGGTTCTGAATGTAAGTTGGCATATAGTACACTGAGAGGAAGTAAGGACTTATCGGGATAGGATCGCTGCTTCCGGTTTTGTTGTTGTGAACTGCTATGGTTGCAGTCGAATAAAAGGAGTTTTCCATTAAGTTTAAAACGGTTGTCTTTTGAATAACACCAACAAGCAGATGAGCACCAAATTAAATCCCTACACAAAGCTGCGTGGGCAGAAAGTTCTCCAGCAGAACGGTTCACTTATTTCCTGTTTGTGAAACGATAGGACTGTAAAAAGTTCTGCACAGAACTTGTGGATAAAAACAAGTGGGCTACGGTCGCCACATTAGCGTAAGAATTTTTCATCCTTCAGGATCCAACAGTTCACTTTATACAGTTCACAGGAAAGGATTAATAAAGAGTGAACAATAAAAGCTGAGTAGTCTCCATAAAAGTTACCTTTTTTGCCATCTAGTCCAGCACCAGAAAGTCATTCTATAATCATTGTCAGCCTCTGCTGTTTGTACTGTAAAAACGATAGTACTTTATTGTAGTGCTGGGCAGTATACCGGTTCATACTGAATACCGGTGGTTTATTTGTGTTATGATATGGATTTTTAAAATACCGCAATACCGGTATGTCACTTAATGTTCGGAACGCGACACTGTTTGAAAGGGGTCCCTTTTCACTGTTGCACTGTGGTGAGGGAACAGCTGTCTGTGTTTCTAGGCGTGTTCCGAAACTGAAGCTGTAGAACTAATGGAACGTGATGACACAGAACTCATCCACATTGACCACCACAAATATCCACTGCCCCCCGCCATCAGCTCCCGCGTCTCACACACACGAGCGTGACTTTAGCACTAGATTTGGCAACTTTCAGACCCTTTTAGCGGCCTTTTTTCCGTAGAATTTTCATACTGACAAACCTAGTGAATTTTTTTGGATAAACCTTAGCTATGGTTCAGTTGGAAGATTTCGCCAGTGCTGTCCCGCGAACGCGAGGTCTGACTTTCCTGGCGAAGTGTCACCTCTCTCGGCGTAACTGACCACTTCTACTTGTGAGCTAGCTCTGTCTATTCAAACGCTCTAACTTCTTGTCTAATCCCACCTCAATTAGTGAAATAATATTGAAATCCACTTCTTCCTGCCGGGCTGACCCTGCACCAACATTCCTTTTGAAACACTGCACCTCTGTCATTTCTGCTCCAATTTCACATCTTGTAAACATGTCTCTTACTTCTGCCACTGTTCCAGTTTCACTTAAAACTGCTGCGGTTACTCCTATTCTTAAAAAGCCAAGTCTAGACCCAACTGATTACACTAATTATCGCCCAATCTCCAACCTACCGTTTGTTTCAAAAATCATGGAAAAGGTTGTTGCCGCTCAATTGCGGTCATTTCTAGCTCACAATGAACTCTTTGATATGTTTTCGTTCACAACACAGTACAGAAACTGCTCTAGTAAGGGTTATAAACAACCTACTCCTTTCTGGTGATTCGGGCAATCTTTCTATACTTCTACTACTCGACCTCAGCTCAGCTTTTGATACGGTCTCTCAAACTATTACTCATGGGCCTCTCAGAGATTGGCAACTCAGGAATGGCATTATCCTGGTTTTCCTCATATCTGACGGACAGACAATATTACATCACCATACATAACTATACATCTCCCTCTGTTCCTCTTAAACAGGGTGTGCCACAGGGCTCAGTCCTAGGGCCATTATTTATTTTTTATATTATGCCCCTCTGACAAATTATTCGCCACCACGGTCTACAGTACTACTGCTATGCCGATGATATTCAGATATACACTTCCTGCCGACCTGACTCTCTCCACCAGACTGCATCTCTATTGTCATTTGTCAATGAGTTAAAGACCTGGCTTAGCTCCAACTCTCTCAGTTTGAATTTGACTAAAACAGATATCTTGTCGGGCCCCCAACTGTAACAAAAAACATAACAAATGCCCCTAGATTTGACCTCGAAGCCACATCAATTATCCCATCTGCCACAGTTAAAAACTTAGGTATCATTCTCGACTCTTCTCTAAATCTAGATGCTTGTATTAGTAAGCTCTCCAAAGTTGCATTTTTTTTTCAACTTCGCCGTATTGCCAAACTCCGTTCCTTCATCAGTCCAAAAGATGCTGAATTACTAGTAAATGCTTTAATCACATCTTGCCTTGATTACTGCAATGCTCTTTCCGGATTACCAGTACGCTCCATCTCTCAATTGCAATCTATTCAAAATTCTGCAGTGAGAATGCTAACTTACACTAAACGGTCTGCACATATCACTCCTATTCTATTCAACCTCCACTGGCTACCTGTGTCCTCTCGTATCATTTATAAAATTATTCTGCTTACCTTTAAGTCACTCCTTGATTTTGCACCTACCTATCTCTCTGACCTGCTTTCTCCATATATTCCCTCTCGTCCACTTCAATCATCTGGAGTTGAACTTCTTTGTGTTCCGAGATTTCGCCTATTATCTATGGGAGGTAGATCTTTCTCTGCTATGGCTCCCAAACTTTGGAACACATTGCCCCTGGCTCGCCGGACAATAACCACACTCCAAAAATTGAAGTCTAAACTCAAAACGTATATGTTCCACCAATATTACCTGTTATAATGTGTTTTTTTTTTTATGATACTGTATTACTGTGGTATGCAACTGCAACCACATGTTCTGGACTTGGAAAATGTCTTGTCCTTGTATGTAGGAATGTATTTGCTTCTGTCATTGTGCAGTGTCCTTGAGCTTGGGAAAGGCGCTTTATAAATTAAACTTATTATTATTATTATTATTATTCTAACACCACTAAAGAGAGAAATGTTACACAGGCATACTGTTCCCCATTTTATAACGCTTTATAATGACTCGGACACCCAACACATAAATCTAGCAGCGCTGTTTCCAAGCGCAGCACTCACTCACCTCAGCCGGCCGCCATCTTGCCAGATCCACTAAAGAACCCAGAGTGCCCGCGGAATGCGCTTTTATACCTGTGCTGCGGGGGCATCATGGGAAATGGGAGAAACCTAACGTGCGTGAAAAAACATTTGCAATTGGCATGTAAAATGTGTTATGTTTTATTTAAAATAAATCTATCAGATATATCAAATGCAAGTAAAAATACTATTAAATATAAAGTGGTTGAAACAAATAAGGTTTGTTCTTGGTTGGAGGAATCGTTGTGTGGAGAATGGGACACCTCAAGGGAGTGTGATAAGCCCTTTATTATTTAACATTATGATTAATGATGTATTTGAAGAAGTGTCTCCAGGAATTAATACGGCTTTATATGCTGATGATGGAATAATGTGGAAAAGAGGAAGAAATTTATCTTTTAATTTGGATAGAATTCAAGAAGCAATTGAGATAGTAGAAAGGTGGTCTTTAGAATGGGGGTTCAAATTTTCATTATCCAAAACATATTACCAGATATTTACCAGGAGGAAAATTAAAGACAATAAGGGCAAACGCTTCCTCAGGCGCACAGACGGCACGGATCGTTAGGAGCACACTTCTGTGAGCCGTGGTAAGTCATCCTAATAAAAACATTCACAGGTGTCAGTATATAGTGAGAAATCATGCATTTTATTTGTGAATATAGTCAATCTTTGCTCTAGCGAAATGTGTGCTGTTGTCTGCTGGGCTGCTCTGATACAATAAGACAATAAACTATAGCTTCTATATGAATAAATCCTTGCGTAGGAAAAAAATATGGATGATCCAAGTATAACTATTGCACTCAGCAGAATAGAAGGAAAACAGTTAATATTAAATGCATGCAATATTGTATGGCAGATATACTGAGACTCGTGTCTAACAGGTAGGCATTATCACAAAGTACAAAGGAGTATAAAGAGAAGAAAAATCATTCATAACATAAGTAGAAGGGAACAAGTCATTTTAACACGTATACGAACAGGACATTCAAATCTTAACCAAACACTATACATTACAGGGAAACATAATACTGGTCTATGGGATGTGTGTTTAACAGAGGAATCAGTGGAGCACGTTATGATGATATGTACAGCATATGAAAGAGAAAGGGATCGACTTAAAGATGAATTACAATCCTTAGGAGTTAAAGAATTTTCATTAAGTAGTATTCTGAATGATGGTCCAAATGCAGGAAAACAAATAAGTGCAATCATGAGATTTCTTAAGAATTGTGGAATAATGAACAGAATTTAAGATTTAGGTGAGAAATGGTACATTCTCTTCACACTCCATCACAGTAGGTGGCGGTATGCACCTATGAAGTTGGTTCGCAACCCGCCATAAAACCAAAAGAAGAAGAAGAAGAAGAAGAAGGAATCGTTGTGCGCATGCGCAATTAGCGTCATTTGGATCAGCTGTGCGTGAAGGTAAGCAACAGTGTCTTTATTCGTCCTTTTTGCACATTAGACTTGTAATTGTTCATGTTTTGAAGCATTTAATGCCTCTTTCTTCATACGTTTGTAACATATCGTGCTGTTTGACGCCAGTCCGTGACGCAGCAGGTAAACTCTTAGGTAAATAATGTAATGCGTTTTACTGATTTAAACCGGCAACTCAACACGATAAACCTATCACTTTATACATTGTGTATTTTTCAAATTTTGACTAGAAATTAGTCTAAATAGCTGTTGCCTTTCTCACACGCTCCCAGCAAATACTAATAATAATATTAGGCGATGTCATTACCGAGACCTTGTTAAAACATCATGTAATGACTTTGTTTTGAAATGAGGCATGAGTCTAGATATGTTTTGGTAATATTATGCCAGAACTTAAACTGAATCTGGAATGATATTTGGTAAGAGCAGATGTAATGCTGGAGTGTTTTGAGCTGCACTGTTTGCAGGTTTCTCCAGCTGAAGATGTGGATCTGTGCTGCTGCAATGCTCTGTGAAGGGGACTGTTGAGCGCCTGTGCCTTTTATTCTGCAGAGAACACACACACACATGTGCTTTATTGCAGTTTAATCATAGAGAAATGCTTTAGGAGCAGCAAACTTGTAGGGTTTTTTTTACTGTCTTTCCCACAAACAGTTACACTTCTCAAATTCTTCTTTGCAGGTTAGGGCTGCACGATATTGAAGAAAATGTGATCTGCCGAAGCTCAATAAATAATGCCATGTGTGATACAATGTGTAAAATCAATTTAAATTCTATTAAAGTATATTTAAAGACTAAAAATAAAACGGCATGTTTCGCATTCTCTCTTAGTGAAGAAAGCATCCTTCCTTACAGCTTCTGGACGTCAGCAGCAGTGTTTTACTGTAGCACTACTTTAAGAGTTATTCTTACATTAATAATGTTATCATCAGTGTTATTGGACAGACCCGGCTCAGGTCATGATTCCAGCTGGAGACATTCACAATGATCCAGGAACACTTTGAAAAACCCTGATCTAAAACAAACTAAATCTAATACCAGCACATCTTTGCTCCGTTTGGTTATATATATATATATATATTAGTTAACCCAACCTGAAAACTTAACTTCAAGATCATCCTGGTAAACAAAAGCACCTCAGACTTGGGCTGGGTAATTTTTTTTTTATTGTACTGTATTGTTGTTAAAATGAGAAAAAAAGATGTAAGTTACTTATAATAGGACTAATAAAATAAAACGAATATACAAATGAAATGAGCGATGCTTTAGGTATTCCAGGTTTACGTTACATTAACAGAAATTGAATATTCAAGAGTAAATCACTGCTTGAGCAATTTCAGCATTAATGCAATGTTGCACGGCTGCAGCGTGTGCTTGGATGTAAATGGCAGAAGTGATAAATAAGCTGTGTGTATTGTGTTGAGGGATTCAAACAGGCACATTATCAGTGAGGTTAATGGAAACAGGAGGCAGAGCGGCACACTTTTATTGACTGATGTGTTGATGTGAATCTGTTTTAGAGCGTTACACAGTCAGCTGGCGTCACTGATCTGACAATCCCTCATCAGTCGGCACGCTTCTGTGAGGATCTCCAGCCGTCCTCTGTATTCATCGCTGACCGCGGCAAACGCTTCCTCAGGCGCACAGACGGCACGGATCGTTAGGAGCACACTTCTGTGAGCCGTGGTAAGTCATCCTAATAAAAACATTCACAGGTGTCAGTATATAGTGAGAAATCATGCATTTTATTTGTGAATATAGTCAATCTTTGCTCTAGCGAAATGTGTGCTGTTGTCTGCTGGGCTGCTCTGATACAATAAGACAATAAACTATAGCTTCTATATGAATAAATCCTTGCGTAGGAAAAATGTTTTAGCTAATTTCAGCTGTAGGAGAGCAAGTTTTTACTAGGTTATTATTTAGGTTATGTCGCATAAGCCTCAGCCACTCCTGACAGCAAAATGGAAATATTTGCATGACTTTCTAACAGTTACAGATGAAGAATATACCTGTGACATGTCAGTTATGCACTGGGGAAAACGCGTCTCAAATATATTAAACAGCACGAATATATTTGCTGTTTGTCATGGTGGATCGATTTGATCCATGATCGACATTAAGGGCTGCTTAAGAATAAGCGTGCACATCAAATTATCTTGACTCACTGAACCTGGGTCAAATTAGTGAGACTGCGTGAACAAATTGTCATTTATGGATCTTTATCCCCGATTGATGTGCTAGGTTATTTAAAGTCAGACTTTAATCCCTGCTTTTCCTCGTGTCTTTTATGAAACCGACCCCAGAATGAAGACAATACAATCGTGAAGTGACAAGTGCATAAATCCCAACTTCCAAACCTTTTCCTGAAAGATGCTTCAACTTTGCAATAGATCTCAAATGGAAGACGTCTCCTCTAACAACAGCACCAATTTGTTTATTAAAAAAATAGTGAAGAGACAAAGATCACTCCAAGGTCTTTAATTTATGTGCACTGGACCTGGGCTTCCAGAGCAGAGTAGGAATTTGCAGTGCAAACTGCAATTAACACCTCAATTTTATCCTCATTTAGCTGCCAAATCTAATGTCATCCATTTCTTCAATAACTCAATTCAATAACACATAGAATGAAGCAGTGGTGCCAAGCTTTACTGGAAGTTAACTGTAAATCATCCGCACAAGTGATATTAAATGTAGTTTTTGCTAAATGAGAGCGAAGGGAAGCACAAAGGGAAAACAACAAAGGTCCCAAAATGGACCCCTGAAGCACACCATACAAGACAGCTGCAGATGATGAGGGAAAATCTCCTAAATAGAAAATGCCCTATTCTCAAGATAAGAAGCAAACCACTGTAATGCAGTGCCTTGGATATACATTCAAGTCATTTAAGAAAAATGTCAGTGATATAAAATGCCACGCTCCGGTCCAACAAAACCAGCACAACACAAAAGCCTGAATCCAGTAGGGGTGCTCCGATCAGGATTTTTGAGGCTGATCACCGATCGCAGAAAGCAGTATCTGCCGATACCGATCTTTTAAAGCAGTGTTACTCATTGCGCGGCTCGCGAGCCTCATGCGGCTTGCCAAGCTTTAATGTGTGGCTCGCATGGCAGATGGCAGTAAATAATGCGATTATTTGATCAATACAGATATTTAATAAAAACATTAAAAACAAGCAGGGCTAAAACTATGCCATTAAAAAAACACCGTGTCTACACTGGACGCGAGCGTCGTGGTGCGACACGACAAAAAGACAATAGAACCCATTTTAATTATGGCCCTATGATTTCTGCGATGCGGAAAATGCAGACGGAATTGCGGAATCCAGTCATAGAAACAGAATGTACTGTATAACGCGGAATGTCACGGAATTTGTCAGTTTGGGTGAATAAATCAAAAGTAGGTCATTGCACTTAACCCTTATGTGGTTTTCGGGTCCTTTTTGCTCTGAAAAAATTATTTTTCCCGAAAATGCTAGTTATATGTATGTCTCATATGTTATCGCATTGGACTGAAATTGTGACTTTGTTCACAAAGGGTAGAACTACTTCTAAAAAAAATTATAATTTTCATACTTTTCTGGGGGAGATTTTTCACCTTGTTACACTTGTGATGTTCCAGGGCAAAAATGACCCGGCCTCAAAAAAATGCTTATAAATCACGCATTATGCTATATTATCAACAAAGATTGTAATCAATCTTTTTGTCAACTTATCTTTCATTTAGGACTGGTTTTGTATTTATATTTGCTTCTGATTAATCGTAGGCCTCATTTATCTGAGAGTAGGCACCTCATTTTTTGAGTGAAAAAAGCATTATTTATGAATTTTCACAATATGAAATAAAAACTGAAGAAAATTTGCACTGTTTATCACACTAGTGTACTTTAATGTTTAATCAGGGAGTTTGCTTTTAAATGCTTTTATTTTGTACAAAATGGCACAAAGTCACACTTGTGGTGTTCCCAGTCAAAAATGTCCAGCCATTCAAAGTGAATGGGAAAGAATGAAAGTAATAGAAACTATTAGTGTTCAGGAGCATGTTGATCATGTTCACATTCACATATGTACATGTGCTTGCAAACATAAAGGCCTTGGACCTGTTCATGTTTGGATGCATGCATGCATACGCTAACACACACACACACTTATACAAACTATTGGGAGTATTACAAGTTTTCTATTTCATCCTACCCTGAACTGCTTCCAATATCATTTCATCAATCTGATAGTATAACTCTCTCACTCTCTCTCACTCTCACTGTCACTCTCTCTCACTCTCACTGTCACTCTCTCTCTCACACACACACACACACACAAACTGGCTTCACCCTGCTTCAAAATAATCTTTCTTTCATCTTCTTTCTTTCATCACACCTTCTAGACAAAATATTATGACAATAGATATTGAGGCTTTCATGTTCTCACAAAGCAGACAAAAGTTTACTAATAAATGCTTTAGCACAAAGA
>NW_015506934.1:78529-79973 GCF_001515645.1 Sinocyclocheilus grahami
CATGAAATGTTCTCTATATTGCAGTGCTGTTTTTTCATGTCACAATGGTCAGATATGTTGTTGCATGACATTGTCTCTGTATGACAGTGTCAGTGTTATTTTTTTGACAGTATAAATATTGGTTTGTTGTTCCATTAAATGTTCTCTATATAAGAATCTTAAAGGGATAGTTCACCCAAAAATGAAAATTCTGTCATTAATTACTCACCCTCGTGTCGTTCCAAATCCGTAAGACCCCCGTTCATCTTCGGAACACAAATTAAGATATTTTTGATGAATTCTGAGAGCTCTCTGACCCTCCCATAGACAGCAATGTAATTACCACGATCAAGGTGCAGATACGTAGCAAGGAGATCGGTAAAATAATCCATGTGACATCAGGGGTTCAACCGTAATATTACGAAGCTACGAGAATACATTTTGTACGCAAAGAAAAAAAATAACAACTTTATTAAAAAATTTGTTTGCTCCACGTCACCCTGGTGCCATTTTGGAGAATATCCACTGAACGTAAACAGCATATGCTATTCTGTGTCAGCTACGTCACGCACATACATTGTTTTCGTTCAAATCAAAGCGTAAACGACGTAGACATCGTATCCGCGTGACGCAGCTGACACAGAATAGCATACTCTGTTTACGTTCAGTGGATATTCTCCAAAATGGCACCAGGGTGACGTGGAGCAAACAAATTTTTTAATAAAGTTGTTATTTTTTTTCTTTGCGTACAAAATGTATTCTCGTAGCTTCGTAATATTACGGTTGAACCCCTGATGTCACATGGATTATTTTACCGATCTCCTTGCTACGTATCTGTACCTTGATCATGGTAATTACATTTCTGTCTATGGGAGGGTCAGAGAGCTCTCAGAATTCATCAAAAATATCTTGGTGTGTTCTGAAGATGAACTGAGGTATTACGGATTTGGAACGACATGAGGATGAGTAATTAATGACAGAATTTTCATTTTTGGGTGAACTAACCCTTTAATGTGTTCTTTCTCGTATGCCACAATGTTCAGATTTGACCGGGAACAGCAAAAGTGTTACTTTTTGCCCCTTTACAGAAAATAAAAGCATTTCAAAATAAAGGTCCTTTTTTGTGATCTTTCCCATTCACTCTGAATGGCCAGTCATTTTTGACCGGGAACACCACAAGTGTGACTTTGTGCCATTTTGTACAAAATAAAAGCCTTTTAAAACAAACTCCCTGATTAAACATTAAAGTACACTAGTGTGATAAACAGTGCACATTTTCTCCACAATTTATTTAATATTGTGAAAATTATTCATAAATAATCTTTTTTTCACTCAAAAAATGAGGTGCCTACTCTCAGATAAATGAGGCCTACGATTAATCAGATGCAAATATAAATACAAAACCAGTCCTAAATGAAAGAAAAGAAGTTGACAAAAAGATTGAATCCAATATTTGGTGATAATA